>NC_057710.1:105062864-105064684 GCF_004010195.1 Chiloscyllium plagiosum
AGGTTGAGAGGTGACTTAATAGAGACATACAAGATAATCAGAGGGTTAGATAGGGTGGACAGGGAGAGCCTTTTTCCAACTATGGGGATGGCAAACACGAGGGGACACAACTTTAAAGTGAGGGGAGATAGGCATAAGACAGATGTCAGAGGTAGTTTCTTTACTTAGTAGTAAAGGTATGGAATGCTTTGCCTGCATCAGTAGTAGATTAGCCAAGTTTAAGTGCATTTAAGTCATCATTGGACAGGCAAATGGACGTACATGGAATAGTGTAGGTGGGATGGGCTTCAGATTAGTATGACAGGGTGGCGCAACATCGAGGGCCGAAGGGCCTGTACTGCACTGTAATGTTCTATGTTCTATGTTCTATGCAAGTACATCCCTGCTTAGATATTCTAGTCCTCTCAAGGTGAATGACAACATGGTATTTGCCTTCCTAACTACTGACTCAAACTGCAAATTTACCTGAAGAGAAACCTGCACTTGGACTCCCAAGTCCCTTTGCACTTCTGAATTCTGAATTTTCTCCTTATTTCGAAAATAATCCATGCCTCTGTTCTTCCTACTAAACCGCGTGACATCACAATTTCCTATGTTTTATTCTACCTGCCACTTCTTTGCCCAGTCTCCAAATCTGTCTAAACCTTTCTGCAGACTCTCCACTTCCTCATACCAGCTGCCCCTCTACAAATCTTTGTATCAGCTGCAATCTTAGCAAGATAGGAGCTGTACTGAAACCAGCAGATAAAGGGGGTGCAGTGGTAGTTTGACGCACAGACCTCTACACCGCTGAAGCCAGGCGCCAACTCGAAGATACCTCCTCCTACTGTCCCCTCGATCATGAGCCTACCCCCCCCATCACCAAACCATCATCTCCCAGACCATACACAACCTCATCACCTCAGGAGATCTCCCACCCACAGCTTCCAACCGCGTAGTCCTGGAACCCCGTACCGCCCGATTCTACCTCCTTCCCAAGATCAACAAAGCCTGACCACCCTGGCTGACCCATTGTCTCAGCCTGCTCCTGCCCCACCGAACTCATCTCCACCTACCTCGATACTGTTCTATCCCTCTCGTCCAGGAACACCCCACATACATTCGAGACACCACCCACATCCTCCACCTCCTCCAAGACTTCCGTTTCCCTGGCCCCCAATGCTTCATCTTCACCATGGACATCCAATCCCTCTACACCTCCATCCGCCATGACCAGGGCCTCCAAGCCCTCCGTTTCTTCCTCTCCCGACATCCCCAACAGTGCCCTTACACTGACACTCTCATTCGTTTGGCTGAACTGGTCCTATTCCTTAACAATTTCTCCTTCGAATCCGCCCACTTACTCCAGACCAAAGGGGTAGCCATGGGACCCATATGGGCCCCAGCTATGCCTGTCTCTATGTCAGCTATGTAGAACAGTCCATCTTCTGTAGTTACACCGGCACCACTCCCCACCTCTTCCTCCGTTACATTGATGACTGCATCGGCGCCACCTTGTGCTCCCATGAGGAGGTTGAGCACTTCATCAACTTCACCAACACATTCCACCCTGACCTTAAATTTACCTGGACTATCTCAGACACCTCCCTCCCCTCCCTGGACCTTTCCATCTCCATTAATGACACTGACTTGACACTGACATCTTTTACAAACTCACCGACTCCCACAGCTACCTGGATTACACCTCTTCCCACCCTACCTCCTGCAAAAATGCCATCCCGTATTCCCAATTCTTCTGCCTCTGCCGTATCTGCTCCCAGGTGGACCAGTTCCACCACAGAACACACCAGATGGCCTCCTTCTTTAGAGACCGCAATTTC
>NC_057710.1:105065315-105089076 GCF_004010195.1 Chiloscyllium plagiosum
TGACCTTTCACCTCCATCCCCACCCCCATTCACCTATTGTACTCTTTGGTAACTTCTCCCCAGCATCCTCCACCCCCACATTTTATCTCTCTACCCTGGAAGCTTCCTGCCTCTATTCCTGATGAAGGGCTTTTGCCTGAAACGTTGATTTTCCTGCTCCTCGGATGCTGCCTGACCCTGTTGTGCTTTTCCAGCACCACTCTGATCTGGACTCTGTCACAGTATGTTGAAGGAAGTGAGCAACAATCACTTGCATATCATGTCTGTTTTTGAAAACTCAACACAAGACACTAAGTGGAGAGTGGGAAGCACTAAGCTACATCTACACTTGTGAACATTGGCACATGTATTTCTGTGGTAAAAAGCTCACTCTTCACCTTGATCACCAAGCATTGACCACGTTGTTAGTCATGTCAGGAACTGGTCATTGGTCATTGATCTATATGCATCTACAGATGGGCAAATTATCAACACAACTTAGAATTGCTACCTCCTAGTTTCACACAGTTGAGTAGCTGACATACTTAGCCATATTATTATTGCAGATAGCATTATCACCAAATAAATAACAAATAAATAACATTCAAGTCCCTTTGATCATGTTGAGTTCACATGTGATTGTAAACCTTATTGTGACAGTGAAAAACAGAAAGCTGAATTGCTTACAGATACTGCACCAGAGGAAATAAGCCTGGACCCAAAACTAAATAGCCTTTAGAAATGGAGAAAAACCTGGCCTTGCACTGCAGAGTACATAATGAACTTGCATCTTTTGATGATACCTGCATTGTGTAGAACACATGTGGTTATTTTGAAAGTGCTAAAGCTATATCTTGTATATGAAAGACCTCTGGGCAGTGCTAGGATGAAACAATGATCCTGCGAAGTCATCTGTTTCCAATGACGAATTGATGCATGAAGAGTTCATTAGAAATTGCATAGCTTGTAGATTCCAAGAAATAATTGTCAAATCCAAGTCCAGTTTCTCTACAACTGATGCCATGGCTAATAAAACCACAAGCGTAGCATTTGTAGAAGTGAAAACAGACCCCAGCAAAGTATTTTGATTGTTGTTTATGATTTACTTATAACAAATGGTCAAAAATCCATACAACAAATTCTACAACCATTGACATTTCGACAGGCTGTTTATGGAGTAGGTTTTGCTGAAAACTATCATGAATGCCAATGGATCAGCTTGTTTCAGGAAGTTCTTAGCAAGCTAAAGAATTCACCATGATATACCACCATGATACAACCTAGGATCAAACAGTGGCTTCAAATGATTCAAGAGGGTAGTTAAGGACATTCTATGTGTTGGTGTGTCAAAAAAAAAGACATTTGAACAATCTATTCACATCCTTCTTCTCTCACACTACCACACATTCTCTGGCTCGGAAGTCACTGGCTGAACAAATGACTGGTCATAACTTCTGTGTGGCTCTACCCATTCTGAATCCATAATTGCTTTCGAACAAGGCAAAGTGAAAACACAAAGTCACAAGGTCAGCATAAGGTTTATTTCTACAAATGAACAAGTACAAGGAGGTTGAGATCTTCATGATTTTAGTTTTATTTTTCCCATTTTCAGGTTGGAACTGTGAGTTGAAGTTGAACCTTGACATTTGAGCAGCAGCTTATTTTGGAAAGAACAAAAACTCTGATGTTTGTTCAGGAGAACTGATCAGGAAAAATAATTGCAGGTTGATTGCTGCTCTCAGGAGACTAGCCTTTCCGAACTAGGATGAATTGTTCAGTGATTGGCTACTGGTTGAATGTTGAACAAGTCTATCAAAGGCAGAATGGTGCTGTCCAGCCAATCACAGAGCATGTTGCAAAACAAAGAGAGAACATAGTTGAAATTCGTTTGGTTTGGGCTTTGAGCTGAAAGCTGCTGGACTGGAACCTGTTTTCTGTTTTACTCTCTCTAGTTTTGTACTATTACAAAGAATTGTTGAAGTTTGTAAAGAAAGAGCTCTAATCTGTAAGACATAAGTAGCGTACAACCAACTGTGGAAGTTGTTTGCATGAATTGGTGACTTTGGAATTCAAGCAAAATCTAATCCTATGTGCCTGGAACACAACACATTATTCAAGGATTTCTGAACATCTACCACGACGTAAATCATCTGTCTCATTGATATTTTTACCCAAATCCGGAACCTCAAATTTGTAGAGGTCTGTAATCAACAACATTGTTATTTAAGGACAATTTCTGTCCTTTGAAAAAAATGGACATGCTGAATTCAATAAATGACTTAGTGTACACATTTGCTATTCATTATGGCTTAAAATAAGTTTCTTCAGAAGAAAGGTATAGAAGTTGATTGTTCCATTGTTCAGTGTTTGGTCATGTGTGTTAACTATTCTCTGTGCAGTTGAACAAGTTTTGGTGTCATTGGGGAAACAGACTCTAATCACAAGCAAGTAACATGGAAGAGTAGACATTTTAGAAAGCACTGTAGCTAAACTAAAAGGATTGATCCAGTACATGTGTATTAAGAAGTACAGTCATGGGGTGGAATAACATGAGCTATGGCGAAAAATGTGATAGAGGTCCAGTATCTCAATGTAGGAGAAACTCATCAAATCCCTATTGTGTGGAAGAGGCCGTTCAGCCCATCAAGTCCACACTGGCTGTCTGAAGAGCATCCCAACCAGAACCGCCCCCCCCCATCCTATCTCTGTGAGCCTGCATTTCCAATGGCTAATCCACCTAGCCTGTACATCCCTGGGCATTACAGGGCAATTTTGCGTGGCCAATCCTCCTAACCTACATATCTTTGAGCTGTGGAAGGAAACTGGAACAGCCAGAGGAAATCCATGCAGACACGGGAAAATGTGCAAACACCACACATGCAATCACCCCAGGATGGAATTGAACCTAGATCCCTGATACTGGAAGGCAGCTGTGCTAACCACTGCACCACCATGCCACCCAATCCATTGCATCTTTTATGAAATTCCTGACTGTTGAGATGAGATTGTTAGTAGGTAGTTGTATGTTGTTTATTAACAGAGATTAGTGTTTGTTAACTCATTAACTGCACATTGCACTTTATTAATATACAGCTTTCTCTCTCATCATAATCCCCGAGCAAACTAGACATCACAAATTCTCGACCTGGAAGTCAGAGCGGGAACCCGGCGACTTCAGCTCATCACTTGCTCTAAAGTTTCTTCAAGTTGGACACCAGGCTAAAACACCTCAGGGCGTGCTCCATGGGCAATAGACACACACATCACATGTTCACAAGCATTAGCACCTGATCTATGCCAGCCTTTAAGAACCTTCATGATACATCTCCAATCCATTTACAGTGGACTCCTGTACTTCTTGAGGCGTATCACCAACAATCATTTGATTGCTGCAGAAAGGACATGCCCCTGTCAGGGAGATGTCCCCAACCTCGGACTAGACCAGGTTACATGTCTAGGCTGTTCACTTGCTGACGAAATACTCATTCACTTTGAGCCTACCTGGATGTTCACAACATCCCAGCTTCTCTCTGCCTTGCCTTTTTGTACCTTGCCCTTAGCCAAAGAAACCACATTTACATTCACATTGGCATGTCAGTCGGTGTAGACTGAAACCCAGGAATCTTATCATGATTGTCACCAGTCATCACTCAATACAAGGAATATCAGTCAGGGGGTTTCAGCACAATAAGTCATGGGCAGCCTCTGATACCAGCCCAGGAACTATTACTTGGTCAGTCAGCTGTACTGGAAGGTCAGAGTCAGGGTGGTGTCCTTAAAAGGGATGAGAAGAGGAATATCAGGCAGCCCACCACCTATATTGATGGTCTCTGCCCTATTGTGAGCTGTTTTCCTCTTGGTACATGTATCAAGGGAGATGCAATTGGATAGTACAGCTATTAATATTGGTGCAGGTCGGGAAGTGTCTCAGGTAAGCAAGTAGGATGCATCAAAGGCATACAGGGTTAGTTCTGTAGGGATTGAGATGGATAACAGCAAATGAGGAAGATGTTACAGGCAATAGCAAGAACGATAACGTATGAGCCTTGGCAGGAGGTTGGCAGAGATGTACAGATAGAGTGAGTGTGAGGTATCAGAGACAGGATAATCACACATATCCTAGTGGAGTGGAGAAGGTTATTGACCTTCTTCCTACATTGTTGTGCATTCCTCCAGACCGCTGACCTTTACTGACACAGCTAGCAATGTTGCACCAAGCTGGCATAGTCCAGTGTTGTGATCTCCTCTGCTGATCCTGGGGAAAGAGGACATACAAACTCTGCACCATCCAGCCCACCAGGAACTCCAAGCCCCTGTCTAATAAAGGTGAAGCCCCAACTCTCTGCCAAATCTGGGACAAATGTCAAGAACTGTACAGAGCAGCTCTGGGCAACAGGTGATGTCTGGGTAGACCACAGCTTTTTAACAATGGCACTAGTGCCCACACTTGCAGGTCAGTTCCAGGACATCACAGTCATGGCTAGTTATTCCAGGAACAGCAGTGGTAAGAAGGGTTAGAGTAGGATAAGAGGGATCCCATCGAGACAATTTAGGTAGTAAATAGGGTGGGTTTGGTGATATATGGCAAGAGATTTACTGTGTCTCACAGAGAAAACCCACCATGAAAGTTGACAAAATTAACATTAGCCAAAAAAGTAAGATTCAATTTTCAGAACGATAAAATATTTTCAGTGTAGAAGGAGGTTACTTGGCCCATCTCTACAAAGCCAGTTATCTAGTCCCAATTGCTAAGGAGTAGCAAGAGCTGAGCATAGCTGTTAGAGTAACTTGTTTTTCTCCTCTTCACTGTTGGTCACTATTAAAGTGGTAAAAAGTGAAAGAACTGCAAATGCTGTAAATCAGAAACAAAAATGGAAATGTCTGGAAAAGCAATTATACACCACCATTACTAGGCACTAGCAGTCCCCATTAATAGCTATTCACCTCCCCAGCCAAATTACAATCCACTCGTTTGTCAGTCCAATAGTTTTCCTTTCTCTTTGGGCTCTATCTTGACCTATTGTTTACTCATTACCAACTTCCGGCACCCTATCTTCTGCATGTAAGCCGACATTTACCTAGCTACAGTCAGTTTTGAGGAAGGATAATTCGGTCGGAAATGTTAACTCTGATTTCTCTCCACTGTTAAAGAGGTCATCACTTGTGATGCTAGCCAGCAAAACCTCTGTAATGGGCATTAGGATCCAAATACTTGTTATCTGTTTACCCATTTTCCACTGATTTTCTCTTGTATTTAATGTTTTGCTTTATCAAATTTATTGGTTCTGATTTTCTGAGTTTTAAAACTCTCACAATCCTCAAGCTAATGACTCACTTTAGAAACGTAAACTTTTTTCAATCTGACACAACTCTTCCTTAATCTCTCCAGCCAGTTGTGGTACAACCACCCTTTCCCAGGAATGTACATTCATCAGGAATTAACAATCACTTATTTAAAAGCTTGCTGTTATTTCTCTACCATCACCTCTTTTCATTGAATTTCTCAACCTTTCTTATATATTTACATAATTGGCTTTTTTTTCCGATGGAAGACCCCAGCTTTGTATGGACCGAAATTCTTAAACATAATATGAAACACTACAATACTATAATCATTCTTTTCAAAAGGATCCTTACACAAAGTGTAAGAGTACTTTGTAATCCTTTTTTTTAAAACAGAAGTCTGCATTTAAAATATATATTTGCTGAGCTGTTTCCACAACATATTATCATAGAAACCTGTTCAAAATACATTCCTCTTCAAGATACCTTTTCCAGCTTGAGTCACCTTCAGATTTCAAAGAGGAGTCTTGAGTCAATGTTCGATGGTGGAATCCAATCTTTATTTGGAGCTTGCTACCAATGCAAAGTGGGAGAGTGGTCTGGAAGCAGACGACAAAACATTCTGATTCTCCCAATCAGTTATGGTATATTTATACATTCTTTATTACAAGGATTATATCTAACATCGACATTTACACTTGCCACCTCCCTTCTGAAGAACACATCCAATCCTGTGATTGCATGGTCAGTTATGGACAACTATAGTTGAAGTAAACTTTCCACAATACAGGGTAAGTGTGTCTCAGTCTTTCTAAAAGGTTAGTGCAGTTACTTCATCTTCTGATTTGTACAGGGAATTCACATAGTGAGGTAGTTAGGGGTGCTATTTGTTCGAAAGTAATTGTAATCTTCAGGGAGCTAAATAAAATTCAATGTGCAAACCAACAGCCAATAGAGGGTTAGCCATATCAGTTGGTGGGGTTTTGTGTTCCACCCACAAAGTGTGGTCAGTCGTGGACACAAACAGCATTACATCTGCAGGAAGCGTAGCCAGCTTCAGCTGCTCACTGAGTGAATGGATTGGCTTGAGCAGCAGCTGGAGGCACTAAGGAGCACAAAAATAGCAGAGGTTGTCATAGGTCGAAGGAATAGAAATGTAGTCACACCCAAGGTACAGGAAGATACATAGGTGACCATGAGACTAGGCAGGCAGTCAGTGCAGGAGCCCCGGGCAGTTATATTTCTGTCAAACAAGTATTCCATTTTGGAAACTGATGTGGGGGGGATGGCCCATCAGGTGACGGCAACAGCACCAACCAGAGCAGTGGCACTCCAGCTGGTCTTGTTGTAGAGAGGGGATGGACAAAGCCTTATAGATCAATAATAATTGGGGATTCAATAGTTAGTGGCACAGATAGGTGCTTATGTGGCTGCAAAAGAGACTCCAGGATGGTGCATTGCTTCCCTGGTGCCAGATCATGTATGTCCCTGAGCGAGTACAGGGCATCCTGAAATGGGAGGGTAAACAGATAAAGGTAATTGTCCATATTGGCACAAATGACATAGGTAGGACAAGTGGCAAGGTCCTGCAACAACAACTCAGGAGTTAGGTAGTAAACTGAAAAGCAGGACCTCTAGGGTAGTAATCTCAGGATTATTCCTCATGCTATTTGCTACTGAGGGCTAAGAACAGAGACATGGTACAAATGAACAAGTGGCGAAAGAGCCGGTATGGGGAAGGGCTTCAGATGTATGGATCATTCGGATGTTTTCCAGGGAAAGTGGGACCTGCTCATTAAGGATAGGTTGCACCTAAACTGGAGGGGCACCGATATCCTGGCAGGGGGGTTTGAGAGTGCCACATGGGAGCATTTAAAATAGTGTGGCAGGGCGTTGAGAACCAGATCAGCAGGTCAGTAAGTATAGAGACGGGAAATAACTTGAGAGCTAAGAGGAAGAGCAGTCAGGGAGAGGTTGCTGAGCTCAAGAGAAGTGGAGACTTGGACTATATTTGCTTCAATGGAAGAAGAATAACAGGTATAAAAGATGAACTTCGAGCCTGGCTAAAGACATGCAATTATGGAGTTGTTACTATCACAGAGACATGGTTGAAAGAGGGACAGGATTGGTTAGGCCATTATTGGAATGTCACATACAGTTCTGGTCTCTCTGCTGTAGGAAAGATGTTGTGAAACTTGATAGAGTTCAGAGAAGATTTACAAAGATGTTGCCTGGGTTGTAGAGTTTGAGCTGTACTGAGAGGCTGAAGAGACTGGGGCCATTTTCCCTGGAGCATTGGAGGTTGATGGGTGATATTATAAAGGTTTATAAATTCATGATGGACATGGATAGGGTAAATAGACAAAGTATTTTCCGTGAGGTGGGGTAGCCCAAAACTAGAGGGGATGGGTTTAAGGGAAAGATTTCAAAGGGAAATAAGGGGCAACTTTTTCACACAGAGTGGTGCATGTATGGAATAAGCTGCCAGAGGAAGTGGTGGAGGCTGGTACAATCACAACATTTAAAAGGCATCTGGATGGGTATATGAATAAGAAGGGTTAGAGGGATATGGGTGAAATGCTGGCAAATGGGACTAGATATATTTTGGAGATCTGGTTGGCATAGATGAATCAGACCAAAGGATTTATTTCCTTGCTGTACATCTCTATGACTCTATGATGCTATGACAGCTTAATGGTTGTAAATGTGTTGCTGGAAAAGCGCAGCAGGTCAGGCAGCATCTAGGGAACAGGAGGAAGGGCTAATGCCCGAAACGTCGATTCTCCTGTTCCCTAGATGCTGCCTGACCTGCTGCGCTTTTCCAGCAACACATTTACAGCTCTGATCTCCAGCATCTGCAGACCTCACTTTCTCCTATGACAGCTTAATGTCCCACGATATCCTTGTTTTAGATAAGACAAAGGAAGCAGCAAAAGAAATGGGGGTATTGTATTACTGGATAGGGAACATATCACAGCTGTGTTGAGGGAGGACACTTGGGAAGGCTCTTTGTAATAGGAAGGGAGCAGTCACAATGCTGGGATTGTACTACAGACCTCCCAACTGTAAGTGGGGTTTGAAAAGATAAAAGATATGTAGTCAGATTTTCGAAAGATGTGTAAATAACAGGGCTGTTGTGCTGGGTGATTTTAACTGTATGTCCCTGTTGACTAGGATTCCCTTAATGGTTTGGATGGGGAGCAACTTGTTAGGTACGTCCAGAAGGGTTTTTTGAAACAGTATGTAGATAGTCCAATGAGGGAGGGGGCCATACTGGAGCTGGTATTGGAAAATGAGTCCAGCCAAGTTTCAGTGGGGAAGCATTTTGAAAATAGCCACCATAATTTTGTAAGATTTAAAACACTCATGAATAAGGACAAGAATGGACCTCGCATGAAGATATTAAACTGGGGGAAGACCAACTATAACCAAATTAGGTAATTGAAGAATGTGGATTGGGAGTTGCTGTTTGAGGGTAAAATCACATCTGACATGTGGGAGTCTTTAAAGACCAGTTGATTAGAATGCAGGACAGGTATGTTCTTGTGAAAGTGAAGGACAGGAATAGCAGAATTTGCGAACCTTGGATGACAGGAGCAATTATCAGCTAAGCCAAAAAAAAAGCATACCTAAGGTCTAGTCAACTAAAAACAAAATCCTTGAAGAACATAGAGGAAGTAAGAGGGAGCTCAAACAGGCAGTTGGAAGGGCTAAAGGGGGCTCTGAAATGTCCTTGGTCAGCAGGGTTAAGGAGAATTCCCAAGACATTTGATATATATATATATTAGGAGCAAGAGGGTAGTTAGGGAAAGAGTAGACCCACTGTGGGATAAAGGAGGGAGGTTATAGAACATAGAACAATACAGCGCAGAACAGGCCCTTCGGTCCTCGATGTTGTACCAACCTGTGAACTATTCTCAGCTCGTCCCCCTACACTATCCCAAAAGTGTCCATGTGCTTATCTAAGGATTGTTTAAATCTCCCTAATGTGGCTGAGTTGACTACATGAGCAGGTAGGACATTCCACGCCCTTACCACTCTCTGCGTAAAGAACCTGCCTCTGACATCTGTCTTAAAGCTATGACCCTTCAATTTGTAGTTATGCCCCCTCGTACACGCTGACGTCATCATCCTAGGAAAAAGACTTTCACTGTCTATCCTATCTAATCCCTGATCATCGTGTATGTCACTATCAAATCCCCTGTTAGCCTTCTTCTTGCCAATGAGAACAGGTTCAAGTCTCTCAGCCTTTCCTCATTAGATCTTCCCTCCAAACCAGGCAACATCCTGGTAAATTTTTTCCAATCTTCCACATCCTTCCCGAATTATGGGGACCAGAACTGTACACAATATTCCAAGTGTGGCCACACCAGCATTTTGTATAGTTGCATCATGATATTGTGGCTCCGGAACTCAATCCCTCTACGAATGAAACCTAACACACTGTATGCCTTCTTAACAGCACTATCCAGCGGAGTGGCAACTTTCAGGGATCTATGTATATGGACTCCAAGATCCCTCTGCACATCCACACTACCAAGAATCTTTCCATTGACTCACTACCCTGCCTTCCTGTTATTCTTCCCAAAGTGCATCACCTCACATTTAGCTTCATTGAACTCCATTTGCCACCTCGCAGCCCAATTGTGCAGTTTAGCCAAGTCCCCCTGAAACCTGTAACATTCTTCCAAACTGTTCACTACTCCACCGACTTTAGTGTCATCTGGAAATTTACTAATCCATCCCCCTATGCCTGTGTCAAAGTCATTTATAAAAATGACAAACAGCAGTGGTCCCAAAATAGATCCTTGTGGCACACCACTAATAACCGGACTCCAGGCTGAATATTTTCCATCAACCACCACTTGCTGCCTTCTTTCAGAAAGCCAGTTTCTAATCCAAACTGCTAAATCACCCTCAATTCCATGCCTCTGCATTTTCTCCAGCAGGCTACCATGTGAAACCTTATCAAAGGCTTTACTGAAGTACAACTATACCACGTCAACTACCCTACCCTCATCTACATGCTTGGTCACCTTCTCAAAAAACTCAATGAGGTTTGTGAGACATGACCTGCCCTTGACGAAACCATGTTGACTATCTGAAATCAAATTGTTGCTTGCTAGGTGATTATAAATCTTATGTTTTATAATCCTTTCCAAAACCTTTCCTACAACAGAAGTAAGGCAAATTGGTCTATAATTACCTGGGTCATCTCTACTGCCCTGCTTGAACAAGGACACAACATTTGCAATCCTGCAGTCCTCTGGTACCAAACCTGTAGACAATGACGACTCAAGTATCAAAGCCAAAGGCTCTGCTATCTCCACCCTAGCTTCCCAAAGAATCCTCAGATAAATCCCATCTTGGGGACTTGTTTACTTTCATTCCTTCTAAAATTAATAACACCTGTTTGTTACTAACCTCAATCCTTTCTAGTCTAATATCTTGTACCTCATTCTTCTACCTCTACAATATTTTCCTTTTCCTGAGTGAAAACTGATGAGAAATGTTCGGTCAGCACCTCTCCGATCTCCACAGGGTCCACACTCAACTTCCCACTTCTGTCTTTGATTAGCCCTATTCCTACCCTAATCATCCTTTTATTCCTCACATACCTATAGAAAGCTTTAGGGTTCTCTTTTATTCTATTTGCTAAAGACTGCTCATGTCCTCTCTTTTCTCTTCTTAAATCCTTTAAATCCTTCCTAGCTGATCTGTAACTCTCCATCGCCTCATCTGTACCACCTTGCCTCATCAACACATAAGCCTCCTTCTTCTTCTTAACAAGAGATGCAATTTCTGTAGTAAACCATGGTTCCCTTACCTTATCACTTCCTCCCTGCCTGACAGGGACATACCTATCAAGGACACACAATATCTGTTCCTTAAACCAGCTCCACATTTCCATTGTCTGCATCCCCTGTATTTTACTACCCCATTCTATGCATCCTAAATCTTGCCTAATCGCATTATAATTGCCTTTACTCCATCGATAACTCTTGACCTGTGGCATGTACCTAACCCTTTCCATCATTAAACTAAACGTAATTGAATTATGGTCACTCTCTCCAAAGAGCTCACCTACAACTAAATCAAACACCTGGCCTGGTTCATTACCAATCACCAGATCCAATGTAGCCTCCCCTCTTGTCGGCCCTTCGACATACTGAGTCAGGTAACCCTCCTGTACACATTGGACAAAAACTGATCCATCCGACGTACTAGAGCTATAACATTTCCAGTCAATGTTGGGGAAGTTAAAGTCCCCCATAATGACCACCCTGTTCCTTTCACTCCTACCCAGGATAATTTTGCTAATCCTCTCTTCCACCTCCCTGGAACTATGTGGAGGCCTATAAAAAAACTCCACGCAGTGTGACCTCTCCTCTCCTGTTTCTAATCTCCGCCCACACTACCTCAGTGGACGAGTTCTCATCAAAAGTTCTTTCAGCCACTGTTATACTATCCTTGACTAACAAGGCCGCACCTCCCCCTCTTTTACTGCCTTGCCTGTTCTTAATGAAATATCTAAACCTTGGAACCTGCAACATCCATTCCTCACCCTGCTCTATCCATGTCTCCAAAATGGGCACAATATTGAAGCCCCAGGTACCTATCCATGCTGCAAGCTCACCTACCTTATTTCGGATACTTCTGGCGTTGAAATAGACACACTTCAAACCACTTCGCTGTCTGCCAGCAAATTCCTGTGACCCTGAAATCCTGTCCCTGTCCTTCCTACTCTCATCCTCCTGTGCACTGCAACTACATCTCTGGTTCCAATCCCCCTGCTGAGCTAGTTTAAACCCACCCGAATAGCACCAGCAAATTTCCCACCAGGATATTAGTACCTCTCTGGTTCAAGTGAAGACCGTCCTGTTTGTACAATTCCCACCTTCCCCAGAACGTGCCCCAATTATCCAAGAACCTGAAACCTTCCCTCCTGCACCATCCTTGCAGCCACGTGTTCAGCTGATATCTCTCCCTATTCCTTGCCTCGCTATCACGTGGCACAGGTAACAAACTAGGGATAACAACTCTGTTTGTTCTAGCTCTCAGCTTCCACCCTAGCTCCCTGAAATCCTGCCTTACATCCCTAACCCTCTTTCTACCTATGTCATTTGTACCTACATGGACGACGGCTTGAGGCTGGTCACCCTCTCCCTTCAGGACCCCAAAGATACGATCCGAGATATCACAGACCCTGGCACCTGGGAGGCAACACACCAACCACGACTTTCATTTGTTCCCAACAAACCTTCTATCTTAGCCTCTAACTGTCAA
Source organism: Chiloscyllium plagiosum (assembly GCF_004010195.1). NCBI lineage: Eukaryota > Metazoa > Chordata > Chondrichthyes > Orectolobiformes > Hemiscylliidae > Chiloscyllium > Chiloscyllium plagiosum. The sequence goes on from NC_057710.1 coordinate 105,077,865, forward strand.
GTCCTCTGTGTGGAGCCAGATGAAATAGATGAGATCCTTAATGAGTTCTTTACGTCAGTATTCAGCAAAGAAAGAGACATGAGGGATGTTGAGGCTAGTGAAGGGTTTGGTGAATACTTTTGGGCAGGTCAACTTCAAATGCATTAAGATAGACAAGTCCCCACAGCCAGGTGGGATCCTTCCCAGAATACTATGGGTGGCACAGGAAGACATAGCTTGGGCTTTAACAGATATCTTTGCATCCTCTTTGGTCTCAGGTGAGGTTCCAGAGGGTTGGAGAATGGCTCATGTTGTTAGAAGGGAAATAGAAATAATCCAGGTAATTACAGTCTGGTGAGCCTGACATCAGTGGTGGGGAAGCTGTTGGAGAAGATACTGAGAGACAGGATATGTTTACATTTGGAAGCAAACGGACTTATTAATGACTGGCAGCATGGGTTTTTGTGGGGAAGGTCATATCTCACCAACTTGATTGAGTTTTTTGAGGAGGTGACAAGAATGGTCAATGGTGTCTACGTGGACCTCAGTAAAACATTTGATCAGGTACCTCATGGTAGGCAGATATAGAAGGTCGGGTCTCATGGAATCTGGGGTGTATTGGCTAGATGGATACAAACTGGCTTGGTTACAGTAGCCAAAGAGTTGTGGCGGAAGAGGTGCTTTTCAGAATGAAAATCCGTTACTCGTGGTGTTCCACAGAGCTCAGTGCTGGGACCTTGGTTATTTGTAATACATGTAAGTAATTAGGAAGAAAATGTAAGTAGACTAACTAGTAAGTTTGCGGATGACATCAAAATTGGTGTAGTTTCAGATCATGAGGAAAATTGTCAAAGGCTACAGTGGAATATAAATAGACTGCAGATTTGAGCAGAGAAATTTAAACTGGACAAATGTGAAGCAATGCATTTTGGAAGATCAAATTAAGTTGCAAATTATACATTAAATGGTAGAACACTTAACACCATTGACATGAAGAGGGATCTTGGTGTACAGGCCACAGATCCCTGAAAGTGGCAACACAGGTGGAGAAGGTGGTCAAGCAGACGTACAGCACACTTGCCTTCATCAGGCAGGCCATCCAATATAAAAGTTGATAACTTATGTTACAGCTGTATGCAACTTTAGTTGGAACACATTTAGAAAATGATGTGCAGTTCTGGTTGCCACGTGGATCGTCAAAGGCTTTTCCCAGGGTGGAAAGGTCAACTACAAGAGAGTACAGATTCAAGGTGAGAGGGGGAATGTTTAGGGGAGAAGTGTGGGGAAAATGTTTCACACAGAGAGTGCTGAATGCCTGGATCACACTGCCAAAGGAGGTGATGGAAAACATGTAACCCTCTGAGTGTATGGGCAATAAGTAATGGGTCTAAATAAGAATTAGGAATTGGCACAGGCTTTGTGGATCGAAGGGCCTGTTCCTGTGCTGTGTTGTATTGAACTGTATAATTATTGCATAATTATATGGACAGCTCTAGGTCTCCTAATGATCTCATGACATTTACCAAACATCCTTAATACATATCCTTTTGCAATACTCAATCACTTTCCAATACTAACAGTTTTCAATCCTCCCTCCAGCAGAATAGGGATTCCTCCCTCCTGTCTAAGGTTGCCTGTCGATGGAATTCAATTAAATTCTCTGATGATAGTTTGCTGGTTGGATTTATAATTTCAACATACTCCTTATTATGGCATCAGATTCTTCTCTTTTACAAACTTTGAACTAGCTGGTAAAAGGGCCTGTCTCAAGGTTTTTCCAGAGAATTTCTTATCTGAACCAGTCTCTGTGTCCAAGGCGAGTAATCTACTGGAAGTTAATTAAATTCTCAATGTTTAATACACTAAAACTGCTGCAAGTTGAAACCGCCACTATTATCATATGAACATACAATTATAATTACTGAAAGGGTCTTAACTAGTGAAGGTTGAGTTTTTCCTCTTCTATCCGTACTAACGAACAAACTTTAAATTAGCTTTCTAAAAAAGCTTCCATCCGAGCTTGTCATATCAGAAATGTCTCAGTGTTTACATTCCTTCACTCTATCCCACTAAGATTTTGATGAGGCACTTCACTATATTATCTGGTTTCCATGTGTATGAAGGCCACAATTCTGACTGTGTAAACTACTTCCTCAGCTATCAATTCTAGTCAGCCATCTTATGTCAGCTGAAACCACAGTCAACCATTTTATATTACCCTTAGCCATGGGCAGCTCCAACATGCCCAGTCTATGTGAAGAGTAAAGTCCCACATTCTCCTCTAATTTCCTGATATGTAATCTGCTGATAACTATGACTACTGTGAGGGAGCTGACTTGCTCCAACCCTTTTCTTTTCTTTCCATGCATTGTTAGTTCTTAGCTTCAACTATACTGATTTCCTCTGCTTCTATTGTGAGAAACTGGACAAATTGTTTCTAATGTAAAAAGATGGGTAAGTTCTCTGAAAGAACATGTTTGTGTTGAAAATTCTGTTACTCCTAATAAAACATAGGGATTACACAGAAGTAGGTGGATCCTTGTCATATTCTGCTAATATTTGCAGTAATGCCTTGTTTTCAGATTGTGTTCATGTCCTCAAAGCATTAATATTTGTGAATATGTTACAATTTCTGTCAGCACCTTCTATAATAAATAAATATAAGGAATATCCATGCAAAATTCAGTGTGTGTTTAACAAGCAATGCTGTTAAATATATTCACATTTCTCTGAAGTATGCTTTGATATTTCAATCACTATTCACGAGAAATTACTAATATTAAGCTTTTGTGACAAGTCTACCTCTGCCTTATTTTTATATGAATTTCAGTTTGTTACAGTTTCAGATGTGTGTGATCAGCCAGACAAAGGAAAGTATAAGTGGAAACCAATAGCAGTAAGTGCAGTAGCCAAGTATATTATTGAGGAGGTTAAGTAAGTTGGTTTAAATCATTGAAGGCTCTAATAGCACTCAATCAAATTCTCAGCTATTGAAATTGCTTTTCAAAAAACATGCCCAGTGCACATTCACCAAAGTTCTGGATTTATCATGTGGAAGTGTGTGATATTGTTACAGGAGTCAGACTATTATAAAATGTGACGTTTTATGGTCTTGTTTGTGTGTTTTGTGTTGCCAAAAATAATTGAAATTAATGGTATTGTTTTTGAGAAATGACATAAATTCAAATATATTGTCAAATTCATCTGAAATTTAGTTGGACATCTTAGTTCAATGCCGGCTATTCAGGTGCATACATGTATTCAGATGAAATATGGTTTATTGATAATACCTGAATGCTATTTCCATGCATCAGATATTCATTCTGTTGCAAAACAGATCTGCATAGGTTCACATATTCTGGATTCCTTATTTCTCATTAGTTACTTGAAGAAATTGTATCTATCTTGTGGAGATTATTGCTCTGTCGGCAGCGACTTTGTGAATGATTGTAGAATGTTTCCAGATTGAGATTTTTTTTAAAAGTCAAATATGCTCAAAATGAACATCGTTGTGACTCACAAGCAACACTAATCCAATGACGACTATTGACTTTCTTTTTGTAATATCACTACACTTAACAGAAAAAAAATCCAGAATTTGCCCTTTTGCAAACATGTATTCTGCCAAGTATGATGGACAGATGACTCTCATCTTTACCTCTCCATGATTGGCCATACCAATGTTTCTGTTTAAGAATTTACTTGTCAGGGCATGTTTAATATGTCTTCCTTTAAAAGGTGCATATGAACAGATTTTCATGGAAGTTACAAGAGATGGAAATAGAATAATTGCCTTAATAACTTATATGTAAAATTAATGAAAGATTTCCAACCCTCACACATGTTCAATGAAGACTTAAATCACATACACATGCCCGTGTGCACACACATGCACACAAATGCACTCAAACACATACGCATACTCATACACATTTACACGTTAATTTACAAAGCAAATCAGTAGGTTCAAGCTGTTTCAGTGACCAAAGTAATATTTGTATTTGGATCATTGCTTCATCCACAATGTTGTGTTACACTTCACATTCATTATGTCAATTTACTTTTGAGGGACACCATATGTGAATATACCTTTAAGAGACATGCTCATTACATGATTGCTATATCATAGCATGTGATCCAAAGGTATAAAAATGACATAAGCTACCTTATTTACGATGACTTGTGGCATGATAGTAGTGAGACGTTGTGCATGGCATCTGAGGAAATAGGGGAAGCGCTAAATGAATATTTTTAGACAGTATTCACACTAGAAAAAAATGATGTTGTCGAGGAGAAACTGGGATACAGGTGACTAGATGAGAGAGGATTGAGGTTTACAAGGAGAAGGTATTAGCAATTGTGGAAAGTATGGAAATAGGTAAGTCCCCTGGGCCAGATGAGATTTATCCTAGAATTGTCTGGGAAGCCAAGGAGGAGATTGCAGAGCCTTTGGCTTTGATCTTTATGTTGTCATTGGTTACAGGAATAGTGTCAGAAGGCTGCAGAATATTAAATGTTGTCCTCTTGTTCAAGAAGGGAAATAGAGACAACCTTGATAATTATAGACCAGTGAGCCTTACTTCAGTTGTCGGTAAAGTGTTGGAAAAGGTTATATGAGATAATATTTCTAATCATCGAGAGAAGAATAAGTTGATTAGGGATACTCACCACAGTTTTGTGAAGGGTAGGTCATGCGTCACAAGCCTAATTGAGTTCTTTGAGATGGTGACCAAACAGGTAGATGAGGACAAAGCAGTTGATGTAGTGTAGATGAATTTCAGTAAGGCATTTGGTAAGGTTCCCCACAGTAGGCTATTGCACAAAATATGGAGGCATGGGATTGAGGTTGATTTAGTGGGGGTTTGGATCAGAGATTGGTTAGGTGAAAGAAGACAGAGGGTGCTGGTTGATGGGAAATGTTCACTCTGGAGTTCAGTTATTAGTGGTGTACCACTGCTGTTTGTCATTTTTATAAATGACCTAGATGAGGGTGTAGAAAAATGAGTTAAGACAGTTGTGGCTGACACTAAGGTCAGTGGAGTTGTGGGTAGTGCTGAAGGATGTTGCAGGTTACAGACGGACATTGATAAGCTGCAGAGCTGGGCTGAGAGGTGGCAAATGGAGTTTAATGTGGAAAAGTGTGAGGTGTTTCACTTCGGAAGGAGCAACAGGAATAAAGAGTACTGGGCTAATGGTAAAATTCTTTGTAGTGTAGATGTGCAGAGAGATCTTGGTGTCCGTGTACATAGATCCCTGAAAGTTGCCACCCAGGGGGATAGGGTTGTTAAGAACGCATACAATGTGTTAGTTTTTATTGGTAAAGTGATTGACTTTCAGAACCACGAGATCATGCTGCAGCTGTACAAACCACTGGTGCGGCTGCATTTGGAGTATTGTATACAGTTCTGATCACCGCATTATAGGAAGGATGTGGAAGCTTTGGAAAGGATGAAGAAGAGATTTACTAGGATGTTGCCTGGTGTGGAGGGAGGGTCTTATGAGGAAAGGCTGAGGAACTTGAGGCTGTTTGCGTTGGAAAGAAGAAGATTGAGAGGTGACTTAATTGAGACATATAAGATAATCAGAGGTTTAAATAAGGTGAACAGTGAGAGCCTTTTTCCTCGGATGGTGATGGCTAGCATTATGGAACATGCTTTAACTAATGGAGTGATAGATATGGAACAGATGTCAGATGTTGTCAGAGTAGGAGCATGGAACTCACTGCATGCAACAGTAGTAGACTCACCAACTTTAAGGGTATTTAAATGGTCATGGAATAAACATATGGATGAAAATGGAATGGTGAAGGATAGATAGGCTTCCGATTGTTGCACCGATCTGTGGAAACATCGAGGGCTGAAAGGCCTGTACTGCGCTGTAATGTTTTATGGGGTGTAGGTTTGCTCGCTGAGCTGTAGGTTTGATATCCAGATGTTTCATTACCTGGCTAGGTAACATCATCAGTGGTTACCTCCAAGTGAAGTGAAGCTGTTGTCTCCTGCTTTCTATTTATATGTTTGTCCTGGATGGGGTTCCTGGGGTTTGTGGTGATGTCATTTCCTGTTCGTTGTTTTATGTTCTATGTTCTATGACATCTCATTGGAAGCATCGTGCTGTATGTAACTTAATAGTTATAATTAAACTCAGACACTGACATACCTGAAAAAGTAATGTTTGTAAATATTCACACGCTACAATAAATGTCTATTGCATTTTTGAAAATCATATTATCCTTGTCTAGTTTCTTATATTATGAGCAATAATGTAAAGATTCCCGAATCATATAAAATAACAATATGGAGGCAAAATCACATTATATTTCGCTGTTGAAGCCAACTGGTTTAATCAATTATTTAATAATTTTATTAAATTATTTATTTTCAGAATTAACTATTTTATTAACCTGAACTTAGTTCCTATATAATTTTAAACTTTAGAAGCAGAATAGACCTTAACCATTTCTCAGTTTCTCAACAGCAAAGTGTGAGAATCCAAAAGACATTGTTACCTGACTAATACCAGGGTTGAGAACATGTGCTTCAAGCATGGAGATGAACTTAATTGTGTGTTTAAGCTTAAGGATTGTTTCTGTACTCTATATTCCATATAATTCTATGTGAACACTTTTGATTTTCAGCAACTGTTCATAAAAACCTTTCTGCATCATTATGTTAAATTTATTAACATTATACAACTCATGGCAGGCTAGCTGAGCCAAACTGTTTTTATTCAATTCACACGAACAAATACTTTCATTTTTTTAAATCTCTTTCTTTTCTTTCCTTTGAAGTTGATTTCTTGTTAGCATGTGGTCTTCTTTGGTAAGATATTCATGCAATCATTTTTCATGGATATTCTAAAGACTTTTATTGATTAATTTTGAGGCTCAGAAATTATGTATACTTCATTTCCATCAAGGAATTAAACGTATGGAATCTGTGGGGTAAACAATGAATGACAGTGATTATTTGACAGTCATGTGATTGTAAGGGATTACACAGCTAAGCCATTTCCTGTCCACTTCCAAGATAGTGATTAGAAAATGAAATGCTGGCTGGTTCCCCTCTGAAATCTGAGAGTATTAAAGTTACTTGCAGTTTTCCTACCCTTAGCCTTGCTGGAAATAATACTGCTGAAGAATTGCAATACTTTACAACTAAATTGAAAGTATACTGCCCCTTTAATTCATAAACATGTGACACACCAATTTTATTTACACTGAAATTCCATTATAGTATTGTTGCTATTGTGGACAAAGACATTTTATTGCAATACTTTCTATGCCCAAGTGTATAAAGTAATCATGTTGATAATATCGTCCTATTTAAATTATATCTCATGAAAGAAAAGTAAATACATTACAAACTGAAGAAAGATTCAACTTCCATAACGGCAATAAAAGAAAACAATTAGTTTGGTCTCTGCAATTATATCAGTAAAGATGGGGTTTTTGTTTGGGAATAATAAGATCTCTTGTGGTTTAAGTGAAATTACATAGAACATAGAACATAGAACATAGAAGAATACAGCGCAGTACAGGCCCTTGGGCCCTCGATGTTGCGCCGATCCAAGCCCTGGGAATAATAAGATCTCTTGTGGTTTAAGTGAAATTACATATTTGGGTTTAGTTTAAAAAATAAAGAAATGGACAAAATCCGAACAGAGTTTTGAATGCTTGATGCTAAATATGAAAGATTGCGATAAACTATTAAAGTCGGTGGTATTCCTTCCATTGCACTACATAACTGAGGATTACTATCTGGAGTACAGTGCTACTGGTAGTGGACACAGCCATTATTCTGTGCCTACGTAACAGCAAAAATGAATGCAAGCCAATGGATAAAATATTTTGCAATGTATAACCCATACAGTATTTGCATATTTCATTTGGTAATAATAAATAGACACAGACAAAACTTTTCAGAGGGATTTGTATAGATAATGTGATGTGTAACACCTGATGGGAGTTGTTATCCAACAGTATAGCTGTTTGACAATTATTTTCTGTAAATGAATACAGAGTGACCATGAACAAATTGAAATATATAACAACAATATTTACAGGGATTCAGATTGCCTGTACTAACCATCTACTAGTTGATATTTCACACGAAAGTAAACTTTAGCATATTTATAAAATAGATGAACCATAATGCAATCTAATCACAAGGTATAACTCATTTCCCAAAACTGAATACATTTTGTCAGGAACAAAACTTTAAGGTGAAGAGATAATCTCCATGGGGATAGTATAATTTTGTGTTTATGATAATTAGCCAGATAAGCATTTCTTGAGTAGATGAGAATTCTATTTCCCTCAGCGAGAATAGAATAGAAAGATGATCAATAGCAGATTAGCATTTTCAATAGTGAGAAGGGGTGTGTGGTGATTCATCATGCACTAAAGATATTTCCTTTGCAATTACATCTAGAAGAAAGTAATGTAACATCAAAATGAATGGGAAAATGTTTGCCTGCTATAAATTTCGACACTTAATTAGCTTGTTGCAGCATACAGTGCTTTATGATATGATAACCTATGCTCAATGTGCATCAGAACAGTCAGGATGAGAAAAAGTCATTCAATCAATTGCAATAACTTGTGCTTATCGAGGACTTCAAGATTCTTCATATAAATTTAATCAAACAGAAATTGAATGTAATCATGTACCCACCAAATTGGGCCGAATTTTCATTCTATTGCAGTGACTCCATGAACATCCAAAACTAGGGCTTGGGATTCTGTGGTTCCTGACCCAATTTTCAGGGTTTTCCATTTTGAACGGTATTTGTAAGCATATGGCTGGTTTGGATTGCAAGCCCACCCTCTGCTTTTCCATCCAGACTTGCTCCATAGAGACTGTAGATCTATCCCACTCCTGTGCAATTTATAGAGTTTGGTTAGTTTTTGAAGAACTCATGGTCATAACCCCTCATAAATGTTGTGAAGCATGTTTTAGATAAGGAAACTCTTTACAAGGTATGAATAAAAGGCGCTTTTTATGAGATTTGTTCATAACGTCTCGACTTTCTTAAAGGTCATGGTGGCTCAGTGGTTAGCACTGCTACCTCACCAGGGACCCAGGTTCAATTCCAGCCTTGGACAACTGTCTGTGTGGAGTTTGCACATTCTCCCCGTGTCTGTCTGTGTTTCCTCCCACGGTCCAAAGATGTACAGGTTAGGTGAAGTGGCCATGCTAAGTTGTCCCGCAGTGTGCAGGAATGTGCATTCTTTGGGAGGCTAGCCATGGGAGCTGCAGGGTTACTGAGGGTTGGGGAATTGGTCTGGGCGGGATACTGTTTGGAGAATCGATGTGAACTCAGTGGGCCAAAAGACCTGCTTCCAAGCTGTAGGGATTCTATACTATTCCTAAAATAAAACTCCATTTCACCAGAGGTCTGTGAATGTTTGAATTAGCTGGACCATTTAAAATATCAAGAATAGAAACTGTAAGCATTTGAAATCTATTTGCAGGTGTACATTAACATTGCACAATTGTTAGAAGAGATCAGAGAGCCAGTGTTGTTTATCATTGTTTTCCTTGACACTCAGCTGTTTATCGTTCCCTGGGGACTCAGAAAGTACAATTGGACTTGTCTGAGAGGCCTCAATACTGGAGAAGGAATGAAGGGAATGCAGTGTGTTTGTTAAATCAAGAGATAAAAAAACAGTATAAATGAGTAATTTGACAGTAGGTAGATTGAAGTAAGGAGGTGAAAGTAGATAGTAATAATGAATAATTAATGTACTCTCCCAGGGCTTTCACGTCCTTCCTGAAATAAAGTACCCAGAACTGAGCACAATGTTCAAAATGTGATCTGACCAATGATTTGTCAAGGTGTAACAGCACTTCCTTGCTTTTATACTCTGTGCCTCTATTCATCAACTGAAAGATCCTATAAGTTTTCTGAACAATTGTTTCAACTTGTCTGGTGACCGTTAGAGAATGACATACATAAACCTTGAGGTTCCTCTGTGCCTGCACTCTCCGAAAAGTTGTACCAAGGAGCCTGTAATGTCTCTCCATGGTTTACTGCTCATTTCCTCACATTTTTCTGCTATGAAATACAGCTGCCAAGTGTCTGTTCATTTGCTCAACTTGTCAATGTTCTTTTGAAGTTATTCAGCATCACCTTCACAATTCACTATTCTCCCTAGCTTAGTATTACCTGCAGATTAGGAGGTTTTGCCCTTGATACGCATTCCCAAATTGTTTGTGTAAATCAGAAAAAGGAAGGGTCCAAACACTGATCCCTGGGGAACATCACTTTCAACTCATCTCCAGTCTTGAGAAATGCCCATCTATACCTACCCTCTATTTCCTACATTTTTTGCCAACCTCTAATCCATGCTGTCATGGACTCATCAATATGAAACATTTCTGATTTACTAACCAACCTGTCATGCAGCATCATACCAAATGTTTTCTGGAAGTCCGAATATACAACATCTGCAACACTACCCTCATCCACTACCTGTGTCAACTCTTCAAAGAACTTAATCAACTTTTTCAGATGTGACTTGCTCTTGACAAAGCCATGTTGACTACCTAGTATCAACTTATTTGTCTCTAAGTGCATATTGACTTTGTCGAGTATTATGGCCTCCATCAAGTTTTCCCACTATTGGCTGACATGTCTGCAGCTTTCTGGGGTATTTTTTGCCTCTTCCTTGAACAATGATGTCATATTTGCAATCCTCCTCCTCCTGTCAAAACTCCACAATTTGATTCCTTACTTGTCTCAGCAGTCAAAGGATGCAACCCATCCAGGCCTGAGGATTTCTCTATCTGGAGTGCTGCCAGTCTTTTTAGCAGGTTTTCTTTATCTATCCTTGTACTGCTCAATTGTTCACACTCACATTTTCAACTAGACCGTTGACAGAAGCAAAGTGCTCATTTACTACTTCTGCCATTCTCCTTAATTCAATAAGCAGTTTATTAGATTACATTACAGTGTGGAAACAGGCCCTTCAGCCCAACAAGTACACACCGACCCGCCGAAGCGCAACCCACCCATACCCCTACATTTACCCCTTACCTAACACTGCGGGCAATTTAGCATGGCCAATTCACCTGACCTGCACATCTTTGGACTGTGGGAGGAAACCGGAGCACCTGGAGGAAACCCACGCAGACACGGAGAGAACGTGCAAACTCCACACAGTCAGTCGCCTGAGGCGGGAATTGAACCCGGGTCTCTGGCGCTGTGAGGCAGCAGTGCTAACCACTGT
>NC_057710.1:105089959-105096166 GCF_004010195.1 Chiloscyllium plagiosum
AAACTTTGCTAGAATGCCCCCAGTCCCTTCATCCAGATCATTAATATATAACGTGAACAGCTGCGGCCCCAACACTGAACCCTGCGGGACACCACTTGTCACCGGCTGCCATTCCGAAAAAGAACCTTTTATCCCAACTCTCTGCCTTCTGTCAGACAGCCAATCCTCGATCCATACCAGTAGCTCACCTCGAACACCATGGGCCCTCACCTTGCTCAGCAGCCTCTCGTGTGGCACCTTATCAAAGGCCTTTTGGAAGTCTAGATAGACCACATCCACTGGGTTTCCCTGGTCTAACCTACTTGTCACCACTTCAAAGAATTCCAACAGGTTTGTCAGGCACGACCTCCCTTATTAAATCCATGTTGACTTGTTCTAATCCGACCCTGCTCTTCCAAGAATTTAGAAACCTCATCCTTAATGATGGATTCTAGAATTTTACCAACAACGAAGGTTAGGCTAATTGGCCTATAATTTTCCATCTTTTGTCTTGCATCTAATGTTTCATACCTCTCAGACAAGGAGTCCTGGGTTTTCTGTATCTGCCATCTCCTTTCCTTTCAGTGAACGGTCGCCCACTCACCTGTCCTCTCTACACTCCTCCCAGCCTGCCTACCTACCATGATGTGGAGTGACCACTCTCTGATATGACTATTCCAGGAATCTCTCCTTCCTGTATGGTGTGTGGTGAGGAGAGTCGCTTCTTCAAATCAGCCATACATTATTCAAGGATGCTGCCTGTTGGCACTTCATGCAGATATGACTGTCCTGCACATCTTGTGGATCCAAAACCTCGCAGATTTTACATGTCACAGACATCACAAGCTTTCCCAGAGTCCCTACCACCTTTACTGGTTGAAATGAGGCTCTGCTGTTTCTCAAACAAATTTATTAACAGCTACTCTCCCTCTTTTTTTTTGGCTTATTTGCAAAGAGCTTGGTTCTTTAATACTGGTCCCCTGTGACCAGCCTGTCAGTGTGTCAGCGGACATCTCCCTGATTCCTCCTTAGTTGCTTCCAGTTGTAACCTTTATATCTACCATTAAAGCATTTCAAGTTGAAAAATGTGACTGGTTCAAAGCATGTTTCCTATGTCTTAATTGAAATATGGAATGTCCTATACCAGTCAATCAGCTTGGAAGTAAGCTGAAATGCTTCTTAAATGTGTTTGGAAATGCTGGTTGGCTGTTGATTTCAGAACCCACGGGACAAATATGATGGCATCATTATCACAGGAGATTCTATATATGCATGGACTGCAGTGATTCTTATTTGTGCACTTAAAATCCAACCCATGATGTATATGAGCAAGGTGAGCAACAGTTAGTTTCTCCATTCAATCAGCCTGAAGAATTCACACTGAGACACAGTCAGAATTCAAATGATCAAGCTTAAAATGGGAAATATAATTTAATGACAATACATGAAACAGGAGGAAAACTGGTTCATATGGCCTGTGGAGCTTACTCCATCATTTTATCCTGTCACCAAGTCACCCTTTATTTACATATGGAGAGTCCTTGACACTGATCCAGCTCCCTCAGAGCCAGCTGTCAGAATGAACAGGACCTCTGACCCGCCTGTTCTTTTTTTTCCTAATTTTTTTCTTTTTTTCTTTCTTAACCCCCACACTCCTGCCTAACCGCGGTAGTGCTTATTTTTTCCCCAGCGTCCATGTTGTGTGTGTGCAGGTGTGAGATCTGTCAGCCAGGGCTCCCTGATTGGACCAGATTAACAGCCCCAGTCAGGGAACTCATTCTATAAGATCCAGCTGCCTGACCTTGTTCCAACTGTCTGACCTCATTCCAATCACTACAATCCTCCCCTCTGAGCCCAAGGACATTGATTGATTCTATTATTTGTAACTTCTCCCAGGCGTTGTAGCACCAGGTCAGGTTCCGTCACCTCTGCATCTGATATGGACGGTGTGTAATGCTCAATCCTCTCTTGCACCCAGAGAATCTCAGAAGAAGTTCACTCTCTTCTTCGAATGTGTTGAGGTAGTGAGATCTGCATGGCTGGATTTATTGTTGGTCTGTTCACTGTCCTGATAGGTTTGTTAGCAGACATTTCCTCTCCTTTCTAAGTGAGATGATCAGTGGTGTGTTGCCTTCTGTGAAGCACTGCTGTACTGTTCTGCTTTGAATTGATGTGGTTCTGTTTGGGCTGTTTCTGGTTGGTGCTGGTTCCAGTTTTCCATTGCAAAGGTTTGTATATCAGGTCCAGGTTAACGTGTTTGTTAATGGAGTTCAAGGATGAGTGCCTTGCTTCCAGGAATTCCCTTGCTGTTCTTTGTTTAGCCTGTCCCAGTATCGTTGTGTTGTCCCAGTCAAACCCATGGTTCTTGTTATCTGTGTATATAGATACCAGGGAGACTTGATCATGTTGCTAAGCTGCTACTTGGTGTTCATGGATGTGAGTCGTGAATTATCTGCCTGTTTGTCCTACATATTGTTTACTGCAATCGCTGCATGGGATTTTGTAAATTACATTGATCCTGTGTATCATGGGTATCAGGTCCTTTGTTCTGGTGAGCGGCTGTCTTAGAGTGGCTGCCGCTTTGTGTACTGTCAAGATCCCTCCTGGTCAGAGCAGTCTGGTTGTCAGTTCTGAAATGTTTCTAATGTTTGGGATAATAGTCAATGTGTTGGGCCATGTCTTGTCTTCTTGGTGTTGCTTGTCTGCCAGACATCTGCGGATGAAGCTGTGAGGGTATCCGTTTTTGGCAAAGACTTTGTACATATGAACTTCTTCTTCTCTTCACAGTTCTGGGGTGCTGCAGTGCATTGCTGTTCTCTTGAACAAGATCCTAATGTAGCTCCTCGTGTGGGTGTTCGGGTGGTTGCTGTTGTAGTTTAGGATCTGATCAGTCTGTGTGGTCTTTCTGTGCACTTTTGTTGTGCATTCCTCATTCTCTGTCCTTGAAACCATGACGTCAAGAAATGGGAGTTGGCTGTTGTTCCCCTCTTCTCCAGTAAATTTGATCCCGGTGAAAATGCTGTTGATCCTCTGGTATGTGTTCTCGATTTCAGCTCTTTTGATGATCACATTGACCTTGACCTGATATACAAATCGCCGCAATGGAAAACCAACTGGAAACAGCTCAGAACCACATCAATTCAAAGCAGAACAGTAGAGCGGTGCTTCACACGAGGCAACATAGCACTGATGATCTCCTCTAGAAAGGGGACAACATGTCTGCCAACAAACCTATCATTTCAGCGAACAGACCAACAAGAAATCCAACCAGCTCCCAAGCTACAGACCTTCACAAAAACTTTATCTGCACGTCTACTTCAGATTCAGGAGGTATCTTCAACGCTTGATGGAGAGGGAGGACCAATGGGTTCCAGAAGAGTTGGAAAGGCTGTCAAAGAGCTGGGCATGTTTTGCTTTCACACTGTTTGCGAGTTTTCAACATTCATATAGGTCCACATGCTCTTTCAGGACTATCGCACCGACCTGAGCATTATTCGTCACTGGACCTGGCCACGTATTGATCATATCTCTTACCCGTGCAGTGCCATTCCTGTGGTTCCTACACTAAACTTCGTCTCCTGAAGTCAACTGTCTCTCTTGCTTAGTGGAGTCTTGTTTCCGGCATTGGCATTCCAGAGGGCATTTTAATTTCCTCCCTCCCCAAACTATCCCTCATTCAAAAGGTCAGGAGGAATGGGATACAGGGGAACTTAGCTGTCTTGGTACATGCCCCTAGCCAACAGAAGACAGCGAGTGGTAGTAGAAGGAAAATATTCTGCCTGGAAGTCTGTGGTGAGTGGTTTTCCACAGGGCTCTGTCCTTGGGTCTCTACTGTTTGTAATTTTTATTAATGACTTAAATGAGGGGATTGAAGGATGGGTCAGCAAACAGGGTTGTTAAGAAAGAATATGGTGCTTTGGCTTTCATTAACAGGGGGATTGAGTTTAAGAGTCTTGTTGCAGCTCTTGTTGCAGCTCTATAAAACCTTGGTTAGACCGCACTTGGAATACTGTGTCCAGTTCTGGTCGTCTTATTATAAGAAAGATGTGGATGCTTTGGAGAGTGTTCAGAGGAGGTTTACCAGAATGCTGCCTGGACTGGAGGGCTTATCTCATGAAGAGAGGTTGACTGAGCTCAGACTTTTTTCATTGGAGAAAAGGAGGAGGAGAGGGGACCTAATTGCGGTATACAAGATAATGAGAGGCATAGATCGAGTCGATAGCTAGAGACTATTTCCCAGGGCAGAAAGGACTAACATGAGGGGTCATAGTTTTAAGCTGGTCGGAGGAAAGTATAAAGGGGATGTCAGAGGTGGGTTCGTTACACAGAGAGTTGTGAGAGCATGGAATGCCAGCAGCAGTTGTGGAGGCAGGGTCATTGGGGACATTTAAGAGACTACTGGACATACATATGGTCATAGACATTTGAGGGTGCATACATGAGGTTCCTCCGAGTGCTCCGGTTTCCTCCCACAGTCCAAAGATGTGCAGGTCAGGTGAATTGGCCATGCTAAATTGCCCGCAGTGTTAGGTAAGGGGGAAATGTAGGGGTATGGGTGGATTGTGCTTCGGCGGGGCGGTGTGGACTTGTTGGACCGAAGGGCCTGTTTCCACACTGTAATGTAATCTAACCTAATCTAATGAGGATCAGTGGTCGGCACAACATCGTGGGCTGAAGGAGCTGTTCTGTGCTGTACTGTTCTATGTTCTATATTCTATCCCACGTCTGGGAAGATTAGGTTTAACCTGGTGTGGAGTTTTTTCTGCAGTAGTAACTCTGCTGGAGCTATCGCTATAGTTGTATGAGGAGGTGTGCCTATAACCAAACAGGAACTGGGGCAGTTTGGTATCTGATTAAGCTGTCGCCTGTTTCTTTAAGCCTGTCTTCAAAGTTTAGACTGCTCATTCAGATAGATCATCCGATGATGGAAGTGTCCTCATCTGTCTAAGACCATTTGACTGAAGGAAATATTCAAATTCCCCAGTAATACATAATGGCTTGTTATCTGTGACCAACACTTCTGGGAGTCTGTGTTGCACAAAAGAGATGTCCAGTTTTTCTATCATTATCTCTGTGTTTAATGAATGAACTCTAAGCATGTCAAGCCATTTTGCTGTCTCAATTTCGCAAACCAGCAGCAACCAAAGTGGCTTTCTATCCTGGATCCTGAAGAAAATTTTAACTGTTTGGCCGGGGATTGGGCATTGTTTTGGGGTTTCGCAGTGCGCTGACCTAGAGTCCCTCTGTTCAGAATTTGCCCTGAATGAGGCTATGCAATTGGCTACACCCTAGTGGTGTTCCCCATGCTCAGTCAGAGTGTGTCCACTTCCATTAGAAAACACTTCAACTCATATGCTCCACTGGCCATATTTTCCAATGATAAAGACAGTGCTGGTACCTGTGAGGTCCAGTTGGTCTTCAGCTAGTGGACACTTTTGCATGGTCACATCATTAAACCCACAGACCAAACTGTCTCTCAGCATCTCATTCACAGTTGAACTAAAATCACATGTCTCTGCCAGTTGTGTTAACCAGGTCAAAAATCCAGACACGGATTCCACTGGTTCTTGAATTGTCAAGGAAAACTGACAAAATTAGTGAAGGCTTGGGATCATAATATTCTTTAACTAAATCTGTCAACACTTGGACAGTTTTAGTATTGTGTGCCTCAGAAAAAGTTAGGCTCCTAATAATCAAAAAAGCTGATGATCCACAAGCGATCAGAAGAATTATTTGTTGCTTTTCATCTGCCCTAATATTATCTGCGTAGGTAATAACACATTCTTTTCACATATTGGACCCAATCTTCAATGGCAAGATTGAATGAATCAAGCTTCCAAAAACAAAATAACAGCGTGATTCCAGAAATGCTTATCCCAACTCAAAGACGAGTGCTGCAAAGGAATTTCTTCAGGACCATGCTTTACTCTTGTTGCCACTGAAATTACTCCACCGAGGTCAGTATCCAGTCACCAAGTCACCCTCTATTTACACGCAGAGAGTCCTTGAAACTGATCCATTCCCCTCAGAGCCAGCTCTCAAAGTGAACAGGATGTCTGACACTCTTGCTAATATCTGTCAGCCACAGCACCCTGTTCGGACCAGATTAACACCCCCAGTCAGGGAACTCACATTCAATGAGGTCCACCTGGCTAACTTTGAGACTGGTTAGAGCTGAAAATGTGTTGCTGGAAAAGCGCAGCAGGTCAGGCAGCATCCAAGGAACAG
>NC_057710.1:105096807-105137627 GCF_004010195.1 Chiloscyllium plagiosum
ATAGGATAAATAGACAAAGCCTTTTCCCTGGGGTTGGGGAGTCCAGAACTAGAGGGCATAGGTTTAGGGTGAGAGGGGAAAGATATAACAGAGACCTAAGGGGCAACATTTTCACACAGAGGGTGGTACGTCTATGGAATGAGTTGCCAGAGGAAGTGGTGGAGGCTGATACAATTGCAACGTTTAAGAGGCATTTGGATGGTTATATGAATAGGAAGGGTTTGGAGGGCTATGAGCCGGGTGCTGGCAGGTGGGACTAGATTGGGTTGGGATATCTGATTGGAATGGACGGGTTGGACCGAAGGGTCTGTTTCCATGCTGTACATCTTTATGACTCTATGACTAATCTTGAGCAACTTCCTACCTTTTCTCCAGATCCTTCATTCCTGAAGAAACTAAGATTCTACCTGACCTATCGCCTTAAATATATTGAGTTATGAAACACACATAACACACTCTGATAGAAAATTCCGGAACTCCAGAACACTTGAATGAAATAACTTCTCCTCTTAATCCTAAATTATGACTCTCTTCTCATAAGAAAGTGTCACCATGTTTTCAATTCTCTAGCCAGTGGTATAAATCTATTGAGATCTACCCAGTTAAGACATTTCAGAATATTAGAATTCTAATTCCTTTTTAAAAAAAAATCTGATGTTTATATTCTTTTTAGGGAAACAGACTGTAGTCCGTTATTCGAATAATTACATTTTCTTAGTCAGAGGAACAGAGGGGTAACAAAGTAATCACATATCCCTGGATGCACTAGCTAGCCCTATACTTCTAAATTTTTTTGAATAAGCAGATAGGACAAGTGCGCAGATTTTCAAGCATTTCAATGTTGAATCCATTAACAAGGACAGTATCAGCAACACACCATGGATTTGGGGACTATTTCTGACTGGATTGTCTGGTTCTCCTCATTTAAATGCACATCAGAACTGTAGAGCTTGCTTTCAGATTCCTGCAATATAAACATGAGGGCTAATGGCCTGACCATGTCCAAGTTTACACTGAAGATGTGTTATGTTAACACATAATTTTCTGCTGTAATTTCTTATGACATACTATCTTACTTCATGTATGCTTAAGACATTTAAGCTCATATCACCCCTTTCATATCTGCCCTTGTGATAGATTTAATCCTATGATAAATCTTCAGCCAGAGAGTAGTAGGTCTGTGGAATTCCTTGCCATGGAGCACAGTGGAATCTGGACATTAAATGTCTTCGAGGCAGAGATTGATAAATTCTTGATCTCACAAGAAATTAAAGGCTACGGGGAGAATGCGGTAAGTGGAGTTGAAATGCCCATCAGCCATGATTAAATGGCGGAGTGGACTCGATGGGCTGAATGGCCTTACTTCCACTCCTATGTCTTATACTCTTATGGTCTTTTATCCATACTTCACAGTTTTCATAAGATTGGTCGGCTTGAGGACAGCAGTGAAAAGAATTGAGACTCACTGTAATGGCGAAAGTGAACATACATCGCATAACCAATGTCTTTCAAAAGCATAGTCACTTGAACTTTTCACAGATTGCAAGGTAGATCATTAACACTTAGCAGAAATATGTTAGGATACACTTACCATAAGGAGGTTGTCATATTTTCCAAATGACTTTGATGAAATCTCAAAACCTTGACATATATTAGAAATTACAGTTTACTAGGCAAGTGGAAGGAATGGATTAAGGTCGATTCCTTTGTATTCACTCTCTTTTCTCATATTTGGTGACAGTAGTCGGTTGTCAGTTATGCCCTGAGAGTATTTTGTGGCTGGATCAAATAACATCTCTGGAATTTTAACTTAAGCACATTTCTTTTCCAAAATTTAACATAATAAGATTTGTGACAGTCATTTCTTCTTTGCTGGATTTCAGAAAGGCTGGCAGCCCTCAGTGTTTCAGTAATTTCATCCAAACAGAGCGGCCTTCTGTTGTAGTCTTATTAAATACCTGGGTATAGACAATGAAACTAAGAAAACAGCCTGTCTAAAAAAATACAAATTAGTGATATTAAACATTTGAGATACTAAAACAGGCATGAACATCAAGGAAAATGTATTGTAAGCAGTGATCTCTCATCCGAATAAAAATGTCTAAATAACATGAAGGATAAAATTACAAATACATGTCAATTTTAATTGAAGAAGAGTATAAAGGCGACATTGCTTTATTTCATTAAAGTTCTGAAAGATGACCCTTAATAAATCACCAGAATAGATAGAATCATAGAGTCATAGAGTCCTGCAGCACAGAGACAGGCCCTTGGCCCAAACTAGTCAATGCCAGCCAAAGTATCTACCTACACTCACACCATTTCCCTGTACTGGCCTGTAGCCTTCCAAAGCTTTACTTTCCATGTACTTGTCCAAATGCCTTTTAAGTGTTGTTAATGTACCTGCCTCAACCACTTCTGCTGGCAGCTCATTCCATATGTGTACCACCCTCTGTGTAGTTTGTCCCTCAGGTTCCCTTCTGTTCTCTCCCCTCTAACCTTAAACTGATGCCCTCTAGTCAGTGATTCCCCAATCCTGAGAAAAAGATTTAGTGCATTCAATCTACCCAAGCCTCTCATGATCTAACACACTCCTTTAAGATACCCCCTCCATCTCCTATGCTCGAAAGAAAAAGTCCTAGCTTGTCCAATCTCTCCCTATAACTCAGACCTTTTAGTCCTGGCAACATTCTTGTAAATGTCTTCTGCACTCTTTCCAGTTTAATAACATCTTTCATATAGTAAGGTGGCCAAAACTGAACACAATACCCCAAGCGTGGCCTCACCAATGTCCTATACAACTGCAACATAACTTTCCAACCTCAACACTCAATGCCCTGACTGATGAAGGCCACTGTACCAAAAGCCTTCTTTACTACCCAGTCTACCTGTGACTTCACTTTCAGAAAACTGTGCACCTGAACTCCAAGGTCCCTTTTGTTACACTACACTCCTTAAGGCCCTACCATTCGCCATGAAACTCCTACCTTGATTTGATTTTCCAAAATGCAAGACCTCACACTTATCTATATGAAACTCCTTTCGCTATTTCTTGACCCACTTCCCCAGCTGATCAGGGTCCAATTTCTGAGAACCTTCCTCACCTTCCATGGTACTGTCCATGGCACTGTCAATTTTAGTGTCATCTGCAAACTTACTAATCATGTACATTCCCATCCAAATCATTGATATAGATAACAAACAGCAATGGGCCCAGCACAAACCCCTGAGGCACTCCACTAATCACAGGCTTCTAGTCCAACAAGCATCTTTCCACTATTACCCTCTGATTTCCACTATTACCCTCTGTTACCAAGCCAATTCTGTATCCAATTTGCCAGCTCGCTCTGGATTCCATGTGATCTAATCTTCCAGAGCAGCCTGGCATGTGGAACCTTATCAAAGGCCTACGTCTACCACACTGCCTTCATCAACCTTCCTGGTAACTTTATCAAACAACTCCAACAAATTTGTGAGGCATGATTTCCCATGCACAAAGCTGTGCTGACTGCTCCTAATGAAACTCTGTCTTTCCAAATGCATATATATCTTATCTCTCAGAATCTTCTCAAGTAACTTACCCTCCACAGATGTTCGACTTAATGGTCGATAGTTCCCAGGTTTTTGATTGCAGCCTTTCTTGAATAAGGGCACAACATTCGTTAATCTCCATTCCAGCACCTCACCCATGGCTAATAATGATGCGAAAATATTAGCCAAAGCACCCGCAATTTCTCCTCTAGCCTCTTGCAGGGTCCTTGGAAATATCTGGTCAGGACCAGGAGATTTATCCACCTTCATACATTCTAATATGTCCAACACCTCCTGTACAGTGATATAGACTGTCCCCAAAATAGGACCACTAACCTGCCCAAGTTCCCAATTCTTCAGATCTTTCTCCGTAGTAAACACAGAGGATAAATATTCATTAAGGACCTTGCCTAACCCCTGTGGTTCTACACATACATGTTAATTTTGGTCATTGAGGGGTCCTGTTCTCTTTCTAGTTATTCTTTCTCCTTTACTATAGTTAAAGAACCTTTTTGGATTCACCCTAATCCTCTCAGCCGAGCCTGTCGCGTGTCCCCTTTTCACCTTCCTGATTTCCTTCTTCAGTAAACTTGAATAAATAATTCAATTGGCATATTGTGTTTGATCTACTTTTATAATGTTAGATAATTACTCTTATATTATGATATATATTCTATCCCAAACAAGCTTGTACCTTTAAGACAGGAGAGGTGACAGCACAACATGTGACATTCCATTATGTAGGTACTCAGCTTGCTTCAGTGAGCAGTGTGCAATGGAATCAGTGGAATCAGTTAGTTCGATCTAGTAATGTTTGGTAACCACAGTAAGCTTAGGGTCAGAAAATCTAAGTGCGAGTCCCACCTGTTCCAGACATATGTCATAATGTGCATGATCGGGTTGATTAAAAAAAATTCAAACTAGATTACGTTCTTAAGTCTGTGAAATCTCGGTATACGAATAGTCTGGGTAGTAAGTTAACTTCAAGGTATTTGGCTCAACACGGTCTGACTATCTGTGGTGTATGTTGTGTTGACGAACATACATAGCAAACCCTAAAGAGTAATTTGGATGTTGGCACAGCTAAAAGCCATTGAAATCTAGTCATTACAGCAAACTAGTGGCTGCAAATGGATTTTAAAGGCTGAAAAGGTGTCTGCAGTGTGACAGTAGTGTGTCGTTTTCTTACCAGTCATCCAGCAATCTGTCTGAATTCAAAGCTGAAACCACAACTGAAACACACTATCTCATTCTCAGCACTTATTAGCATAAGTAAATATCCTTTGCTAATGATCAGGTATCTTCAGTCTCTCAATTGGCCTAGTTCTGCAATGTTTTCTCTTGCAGTAAATTCTCATTTAGATGCCTCTCCAGAATAGCAGAAAATAAACCTCTGCACAGGCAGAGTTGAAGATCAAGGCTCATGCCTCTTCTTGTCCAAAGCCGCCTCTGTGCAGACATCAGATAATTCTGTCATTTTGTTTAACCAGTAATTCAAATAAAGAAACTTTACACTGCACTTTGTTTCCACTAAAAATGCAAAGAAGTGCTTCGAGAAGCTTGTAACTTTCAAAGGGTCAGCAACATACAATGAAAAGGAGCAGGGAAGGCAACAAGAATGCAGAAAGGCACGACATTGTAAAACAGCTGCTTACATTGGCATTCTAAAGAGCAAAAAGAAGGAAAGCATACATTCAAGCATGGATTGACACAGCTTTGACCTTCTGGCCGGGCTTCAGTTATCTTCAGTCCCAGGTCAGAAGATACCTGACAATAAATGACAGGTGGAAAAACTTCTTGTTTTGAGTACTGAATGGTGAAGAAGAAAAACATCCCCAGGTATTTGTGACAACAGCCACAAAGATCCTGACAACATTTCTCAGATTTAGAAAATCAACTTACAATGTAAGGCAATTTCAGGATGAAAGACATTAGGAAAAATTCTGTCAGAAGCCAAATTGCACAGCAAAACCCAAAGTCCAGCCAAAGTGCTCCATAACTAGTAACAACTGAAGACAAGAAAAACAAGGAATAATGCCAAATAAATTTGCTAAATACCATTCATGGCCCACAAGCATATCAATGCAGTCCAAGAAGTAACTGCAACAGTGGACATTGCAGAGCCCAGTTAGACAGCACACACAGTAAGCTGGGCACACCACACAGACACCATCAGAAAAGCTGTTGCCTTTACCCTTTTGACTTGATTTGACAAACTTAGTTTGGTTTGTTTTCACCTGAATTTCGAAGGATGAGGGATGACCTGATCCAAGTTTACAGAATTCTGAGAGGAATTATGGATAGGATGGATAGTCAGAGTTGTTTTTGGCCCAGGGTAGAAATGTCAATTAAAGGGGATGTAAGTTTACGTTATGAATGTAGTAAAGGCCTCAGTATGCAGTGCCTTCAACCATTTCTTAATATCACGTCATGTGAGTTAACCTAGCTGAGAAGCAGCAGCTGTAATGCTGGGTACCTCAGGGGACGGCAAGATGAATCATTAACCAATGATTGCTGAAGGTGAATGCAAATGTTTCATATTTACATTTTACACTGATGTGTTGTACTCTGCAAGCATTGTGAACATAACATTTATGGAACTTCCTCCTCTGATTAGTTGCTAATTTTCACCACCAGTCATGACTGGATATGACAGAATGCAGAGATTAAATCTGACCTGTTTTGCTTGCTTAGCCCTGTCTATCACATGATGTTTCTTCTGATTGCTAGGCAAGTAGCCTTGTGTTATAATTTCATCAGGTTAACACATCTGTTTTGGAATGTCTGGTGCTGTACCTGAAATGCCTTCTTGCACTGTTCATTGAACTTGGGTTGATCGAGCTTGCCAAGTTTGATAGGGCAATGGTCACCATTAGACTCACTCTTAATTCTACATTTCATTAATTTAATTCAATATTTACCATCTGTTATGTTGGTATCTCCAGAACATTAGCCTGACCTCTTAGATTACTAGTCCAGTCACAATACAATTTCACCATTGCCTCCTCCTAGCATGCATTTTATAGATACATATAAATAATACAAGAGCATTGTTATATAACACAAGAACAAAGATGTGTGACTGAGGCTAGACAAGGCTCTGGTCAGATTGCATTTGGAATGTTGCGAGCAGTTTTGGGATAACTGCTGAATTGCTCAATTAATGGTTCTCCTACCTGATCTGCTCCTGACCACCCTTGCAGTGCTGACTGTAAGGATACACTGTGTAATGTTACACTGTTCAAATCGAGGCAAAACAGGAGTTTGGTTTACTTGAGCACAATGCTAATCTGAAGGTATTATTTTTAACACATAACCAAAAAAAAAAAATGTTACCTGGTATGAGTATACATTCAGGATTTACTTGACAATTCCAAGAAATATATCATATAAAGAAGAATGATCTTTGCAGATCTAAAGATGAAGAATGGCTATTAAGATTTGGTAACTTATCTCCAATCTGCCAAAGCCAAATGACCCTTCATGTTTTCATGTGATATTCAGTATTGCACCATTTGCAGAATTGTATCATCATTAAGGTAATGTTGCAACTGCCCATGACTAAAGTTGATATAAAATGGCACATATGGAGTTTTTTAACTGACATAAGATCGCCGAAAAGAGATTAGCAATTGCATAGAGCAGACTTTCACAGCCAGACATGTGGACTCCATACTGGGTTACTCGATAAGGTAAGGAACAATCCCATGAGAATCTTAGTCGGGTCCTAGTGAGAAAAGGGAGGGGAAGTTGTCAGAATTCTGTATACAGGCAGCTAAACACATAAGCATTTTGTTAAAGAATACTTTTGAAATGATCAGAGGTGCTTGGGCATTGACCACAGTCCCAAGTTTATTATTTAGTAAAATGTAGAAGGAAGTCTGATCTCATTGTATTCTGAACTTTTTAGGTAACTGTAAATTAGAAAGGCAAGCCACAAACTAACATGAAGGGATATAATTGAATTTCTTTAAGCAGATAGCTATAAAGAAAATTTCCGCTCTATCAACAGGGATTGAAACACCAAATGGTATAAACAGGTAACCTCTAAAAATGTACCATAGCATGATAGGAGGTAGAAAATGGTTGGAAAGCACAGTCACTGTGAGTGTGAAGAAATAAACAATTGCAGCTTGTGTACAGATTCTTACATCCAAAGATCAGAAGTTATGTCCAGTTGAACCTTAAGAAATCTAAACAAGTTTCTTTAATGACTTGGTAAAGCTATAAAATGATTGAATTTCACCCTCATCCGTGGAATTCAAATAAATGCTGTCTTATTATGTAAAGAAAATTAGTATGGAAGTGTTGTGTTTAGGTGTTTAAAGTAGAAACAGTAAGGTTTATCCGAGAATTAATCTTTTAGTTTAAAACCAATCTACAACTGCAAATAGCAGAGTTTGTAAATTACAGCTGCAATACAGAGAGACTGTGTTTGATCTCCCAGGGTCAAGTGAGAGCGAAGCTGTCCCCAATTTGATAACCTTGTCACAGAACTGTAATAACTTTTTATTAGAGCTGATCTTAAAGATTTTATAATAATTGGTAGAAAATATTGTCCTTTCTAATCTTATGACCTATGATTAGTAGGGGATATAAATTGCAACACAGAAGTTGGAAGAGTTTTTAGTGATAATCAAATTTTGGCAATTGTCTGGAAAGAAGTATAACTATCAGTATTGAAATGTGATTGAATGAGATATATTTTATGGCCTCACAGACAGATTATAACGATATTTGGTAAACATCATGAAATACTGGGAGGATTTAGGTCTATCCATAGAGTTATCCATTGATCATGTATTTTCAGGATTGGATGTATCAATTAGGGGGAATGTGGCTAAAAAAGAGATCAATGTTGCATGTAATTATTGTAATGCAAAATATATAAATAAGTTGTATTTGACTGTGGAAGGTAAGTGTCCTAGAAAGGGACCTCTTCACCATTGCATTGGTAAGGAGCTCTGAATAAAGGTGAATTGTGCTGCTAAACACAGAACTCCGGACTCCTCTATGATATCTCCCTCCAACAGTTGCATTTTTACTACCAGGGATAAGGCATGTAGCTAAGACAAAAGAACTGAAAAAGAGGGAAGAGGATAAGAGGAGAAATAAAATGATGAGAAGGAAGGGAAGATACATCCAACACAGTGCCTTTTTTTTTACCAGGTTGCCTTTGTACGTTGCACCTGACTATGTTTTCCATGAACATAAGCCAAAACTCCCCATCTACAATAGCCACACTTTACCTACCCTCTATCCCTGCATATCAAGGTAACTTCTTGACTGCAATGGTGAAATAGAAGTTCCAAGTTACCATGAAACAACCATTCTAAAACAACTTTACAAAGGAAAACATTTACTATGATATACAGAAATCAGGACTTACGCACATTGTTATGTCTACATAATGTGCCCATGGGGTTAAGAAGGAAATGAACATTTTACTTTAAAAAAAAACAGAATGCAAAGGTCAATTTATCTTGATCAAAGATAAAGTCCATGGGTAAGATGAACAAATTGTGTACTTTTTTTTACTCATGTCTGGATATGTCTCTGGAAAACTATTTGTATTGCAAACGACCTTTTCCAGTTCTGTGACTCCCTTTTCTGCTTCAATTATAGTGACTCAAAGTAACAATACCTGACAGACTTGCCATTCACTTGGAGATAGAAATGGAGATAAAGATATTTTGAGGTTATTCATAACTTGAATGTTTATGGAGCTAACAGGTCAACTACCAATGGACAATGGAAATATCAATACTGTCATGGAATGACAAAACCTCGATTATGCTAAGAAATAATCTTATTAATCAACAAATATAGGATAGGACAAGCAGGCAATGATATAAACATTGCATTGGAAAGACATTTTGCCCTGAAAAAGGATGTACCCTGCAGAAGAAATTCATCCACAGGCAGAAGATAATCATTATTTACATGGAAACAATATCTTCAGTTCAACGAGAGCTTCAACTGTGAAGTGAGAAACATGCTGTTGTGTGGAATGTAAGTTAATTAATGAAAAAACACCAACCTCATTATCTTCAGTAAGATGCAAAAGGATCTTTTAACCCGCAACAATCCTACACACTATTACAGGAACTGATCGTAACAATAGCATTTTGACTTCTTTCCAAAATCTAAGTGCATGAAGCATCTAATCATCTTTCTTGTGTGTCTAAGTTTAGTGTGAATGAATGGGAGAGAATGGGTGTTTTGAAGTTACATTTCAGGTTTTAAAGAAAATAAACTTCTTTTCTTTCTTCTATTTTAAACTATGACATGTCTGTCTTGTGTCTGGTTCTAAAAGTCATAGCATTTAAGGGATTAAAAGAACTCTTCTGTAAAATATATTTTGTTGTCGTCACAATGAGAGGTGGGAAAAGGGAGGAGTTATCATGCATCTCTTTCCTATCCTGGCAATTCTGTAGTACCTTTCTTGTGGATGCCTTTTCCAGTTTATTTAAACAACATAGTGCTAATCCAATGGCTGCAGCATGATTGATTGAAAGCTGCTGACTTAAAGTCAAGGACACTGCAGATGTCCTTGAAAAAATACTTTTCAGCACCTCGGAGTCTAGAGGTCAGGCTCCAGACTGCACCACCTTGCTACAGGCGAGGTGGTTGTGGCTGGCTTACGGACAAGCAACAAGAGTGCTCGCATGGTGGTGGTCAGCGGAGGACAAAGTCTGTCACAATGAGGCAGAACAGGCAATTTCCAATCACCAGACTTAGTAATCTGCAGGAATCTTGTGAGAGTCTGTATGTCCCTTTGAATTATGGTATTTGCAGCAATGGTAGGAGCAATCTGAGCCTGTGTGATAATAAGCTGAATCACATGACATCAGTTTGAGCTTCCCCTGAAGCAATCTGATGATGAGTGACTTCTGCTGATGCTGTAATGGGTTGACTAGAGATTGGGTTGACTAGTACTGTATTCACTGGGGTTGAGAAGAATGAGAGAAGACCTCATTAAAGTGTTTAAAATTTGGGCAGGCTGGTCACACTGGATTCAGGAACGATGTTTCCCTTGGCAAGGGAAGGTCCGGAACATGCGATAACAGCAAGAGGATATGTGGAGGCTATTTTAGATTAGAGGAGTAGAAATGTTTTTCACCGAGAAGATGGTGAAATAGAATACTGTACACAGAACTCCATCAATGATCAATTACAGTCTGAAAAAGTTAAATATAAACTTTCTACAATGGAATCCCTCACAGAATTATTACAGTGCAGAAAAAGACCATTCAGTCCATCATTCAGAACTGACTCTCCCCCAATAAGCATTAGGACTTAGTGCCAATCTCTTACCTTTGCCATGTGTTCTTGCACATTGCTTCTGTTCAAGTATCATCCAATATTCTCTTGAATGCCTCAACTCACTTTGCCTGCATCACACTTCTGTATACTTCATTCCAGACCCAAACTACTTAGGTGTAAATATCTTTTCTTATATCACATTTGCCACATTAACAAATTATTTTAATTTGGTGTTCTCTTGTTCTTTCTGAATGATAACAATATCTCCTCAAACACATGGCCGGCATGGTGGTACAGTGGTTAGCACTGCTGCCTCACAGCGCCAGAGACCCGGGTTCAATTTCCGCCTCAGGCGACTATCTGTGTGGAGTTTGCACATTCTCCCCGTGTCTGTGCGGGTTTCCTCCGGGTGCTCCGGTTTCCTCCCACAGTTCAAAAGTGTGCAGGTTAGGTGAATTGGCCATGCTAAATTTCCTGTAGTGTTAGGTGTAGGGGAATGGGTCTGGGCGGGTTGCACGTGGGTGTGGACCTGTTGGGCCGAAGGGCCTGTTTCCACACTGTAAGTAATCTAATCAAACATGCTATCCAGCTCTTTCACGGTTTTGAACTTTTCTGCCAGATCCCCTTTTAGCCATCTTCTCTGCAAGCCCCAACCTCTCCAATCTACCTTCATAACAGACATGTCTCATCTCTGAAACCATTCTTGCAAATCCTTTCTTCACTTTCTGTATTGCATTCACATCCTTCCTATAATGTAGCATTCAGAACTATGCATAACAGTTGAATTGAATTCTAACAGATGCCTTGCATAAGTTCAGTATCACCTCCTTGCTCTGGTAGCCTTTGCCCCTATTAATAAAGCTAAATACCCTGTTTACAGTAATAACTGCTCTCTGTGCATTTCCTGTCACCTTTTGTGATCTTCGTATATATACATCCAGATCTATCCATTCCTGCACCTCATATTTTAATCCTTAATTTACATTGTCTGCCCATGTTCTTTGTGCCAAAATATATCGCCTCACACTTCTTTGCACTGAAATTCATCTGCCACTCATATGTCCACTCCAGTAATTTGTCTATATTCTATTAAAGCCCTACATAGACTTCCTTACACTTTACAATGCTTGCACGTTCATATCACCCACAAACATGGAAATTGGCATCTTGTGCATCAATGTTGATTAACTTTATTTAATGATCTTGTACTTGTGTTACTACTTTTAATGCAGTATCTAATTGTACTCCCTTTCTCCTCTATCCTGCTTAGATTTTTAAAAATTGTATTTTAATTCCTCATTATCATTGCCAAAAATGTGATAACACACATTTATATGAATTGAAATTAATTTGTTATTTTATCCTCATTCCACAAGTTGGTAGATTATATTATGTGTGTTTATAATTAAGTCCGGGATAACTGAACATCTTGAAAAATTTTGGTTAATCAGGGAGAGCCAGCATGGACTTATGGCCAATAGGTCATGCCTAACAAACTTCATTACATTTTTTGAGGGGTGACTGAGGTAATGGGGCAGAGGAATATCTACAATTGCTTATATGGACATCCAGAAGGAATTTGATAAAGTCCCATATAAGAGATTGCGAATTAAAGTAGAAATCCATGAAATGGAGGGTAAATTACTGACATGGTTAGGAAATTGGTTGAGTGACCAGCAACAGAAAGTAGGGATAATGGACAGGTACTCAAATTGGCAGGATGCAACAGTGGTGTCCCACATGTATCTATGTTGGAGCCACAATTATTCATATTATTTATTGCTGACTTGGAAAATGGCAGAGAACCTCATATACACCAACTTGCTCATGACAAAAAGCTAGGCAGCATTGCAGTCAGTGTAGATGATAAAATAAAAGTGCATAGTGATATTGATAGAGCAAGTGAATGAGCAAAGCTTAGCAGATGGAGTTCAATGTAAGCAAGTGTGAGGTTATCCATTTGGACCAGGAAAGGATAGATCAGGACACTTTCTAGATGATATAAAGTTAAATATAGTGAATATCCGAAGAGACTTAGGAGTTCAGGTGCATTTCATTTTTAAAAATAAGTTAATAGGTTGATTATATCACTGGCTAGTGATCATTGCCCAAGGGGTAATGATCACTAGCCAGAGTCAACCACTACCCAGAGTCAACCACGTTGTTGTGGGTCTGGAGTCACATGTAAGCCAGACCTTGTAAGGATGGCAGCTTCCTTCATTAAAAGGGCATTAGTGAACCAGACAGGTTTATCCCAACAGTCAAGAAAGAATTCATGGTCATCCTTAGACTTCTAACTCTAGATTTTTATGAAATTCAAGTTCTACCATCTGCCATCGGGGGTTTCATGCCTAAGTCCTCAGATGGTTACCTGGGTCTCTGGATTACCAGTCCAGCGACAATACCACTGGGCCATCTTCTCCCTTTCTGCACAGGTGCAGAAACTAATCAAGGTGGCTCATTGAATGTTAGCCTTTCTACCCAGAACACTGGAGTTCGAGGATGCAGAAACCATGCTGCAGCAATACAAAACCCTGGTTAGTCCCTATTAGAGTGCTGTGAGCAGATCTGGGCACCACACCTTAGCGAGGATATATTAGCCTTAGAGAGAATACAATGCAGGTTTTAAAGCATGATACCTAGAATTCAGTGGTTAAGTTATGAGGTGAGATTATATAAATTAGGCCTGTTTTCTCTGGAACGTAGAAAATTAAGGGATAAAATGACCAATGATATTAACAGAAAAAAGGCAGAGTAGATAAAGATAAACTATTCGCACTGGTTGTGGATTCTAGAACAAGGGGCATGTTCTGAAAATTATGCTTGACTATTCAAGAGAAACGTTCTGAAGCACATCTATGCAGAAGGGATGGTAGATGTTTGGAACTCTTCTACAAATGGTAGTAGATGCTGGGTTAGTTGTTATCTTTAAATCTGAGGTAGATCATTTTTTGTTAGTCAAAGATACTAAAGTATAAGGGCCAAAGACAGGTACATGGAGTAATGGGGCAGATCAGCCATGAACTCATTGAATGGCAGAATAAGCTCATGGGGCAAAATGGTCTACTCCTGTTTCTATGTTTTTGCCATCCTCATATATTGGTGTCATCTGCAAATATAAACATTTTTCTATTTTCTCCTTCTACCTTTGATTTATTGAGCCTTTTGAAATGGACAAGATTCTTCGGGGACTTGATAAGGTAGAAGCAGAAAGCTTATTTTCCTTTGTGGGAGAGTCAAGGACAAATGAGTATGATCTCAGAATGAGGTGTCACCCATTTAAGAAATAAATGAGAAGGAATTTATTCTCTTGAAGAGTTGAGCATGTGTGGAATTCTTTACCATGCAGATTGTAACTGTGGGTCAATAAATATATTCCAGGCTGAGATTGATATAATTTTAATCAGTTGGGGAATCCAGGGTTATACAAAAATGCAGGAAAGTGCAGATTATCAGATACTCATGGTGATTGCGTAACAATATTGAAGTCATTGAAATCTATATGGTTCACTGATTTCCTTGAGGAAAGAAAATTGTCTGTCTTAGGCTGGCCTGCATGCGACTCCAGGCACACAAGAAAGTGGTTAACTGCCCTCTGTAAAGGGTAAAGAACCAATCAGCTCTGTAAAGGGTAAAGAACCAAAAGGGCTACATTTTGGACAATAGAAAAGCATAAAAGAGAAGTACAATGGAGATAAATTCAATCTAATTCCCATGTATGGGAGTTGATACAATCAGATTGTGCTGTACCAGCTCCAGTTATAAACAAAAGTTTCTACGACACTTCCAGTGAAATTACATCTATGGAAACATCGCAGCTCTGAGGACATTTTGGCCCATTTTGTGCATGTTTTCTCTCTATTACCAAAGTATATGTTTATGGAGAGCTCTATGCAAACCAGCCTCAATTCAAATGAACTAATCCATTAAAAAGTGCCTTTTTGATTAATATCATCATGATCCACAAAAATTACCATTCAGTGAAGATAACCACATTTTATTTCTGGTTCTGGTTTACTTTCTTATTATCTTTTTCATGACCTTTTGGTTTTGTCTGAGGAACATTTATTCAGGCAACCAGCACAGAATTATTGAAGAAGCTCAATCCATCATGCTGAAAAGTTAATCATTTATAAAATGATTTTCATTTTGTATGAGATGTGAGGCTACCTGTATTTCTTTGTGATTGATTAACAATTAAAACTAAGTTGAAATTGTACTTCTTGAAACTTTCATTGCACGTGGGAAGTCACAGTTAATTAGAATACTGATTATATTTTTTGACTTAATGATAATCAATAGATTTATGAGGATTGCATTATTATCATTAGTTCTTTGAAGGACATCTCATCAAATACCAACCAATGGACCATAGTGACTGCCAGGAAATGTGAAATGTAAACAAGCAAAGAACTGGCCAAACATCACTTGTAAGAGCTTCACACTGTTAAGAAGCAGTTCCATGAAGCAAAGGGGAGATATGTTTCACTTGTAATAAATTAATTAAGGTGGGCTCAATGATATTTACAATTTGTAAGAAATGTATCCATAATGTATTGAATCAACTTGTTTTCCTCATCGAGTCGTATAGAGTCTGGATGAGTAATTCAAGTTTATGAAGAAGCTCATTTATT
The DNA here is from genome assembly GCF_004010195.1 of Chiloscyllium plagiosum. Classification (NCBI taxonomy): domain Eukaryota; kingdom Metazoa; phylum Chordata; class Chondrichthyes; order Orectolobiformes; family Hemiscylliidae; genus Chiloscyllium; species Chiloscyllium plagiosum. The sequence goes on from NC_057710.1 coordinate 105,112,239, forward strand.
ACACTATCAACTAGATGATTTTGAATACTTTTGACAATGGCATGGGAGAGTATGTGTTTGACAACCAAATACAGAAGAAAACTGATAGGTACAGGGACAGTCACAGGTTCTGAGCATGAGCTGAAACTGAAGGAAACAACATGTAATTATTGTACCCATTTATCTTTAGAGTATGATCAATGTAAACATCCACATTTATAATAGAAAAGCTCAAGGAGTGATCCTATCCTTGCCGTGAGTGACTAGACAAGATATAGTTCATCAGGATGGGGCAGGAGTCGGTGTTTATTCCCTCCTCCCATACTCAGCTTGCCTTCCTGATCATCTCCTTCACCTGTCTTTCCCAAACCTCAAATCCATAATGTATACTTATCACATAAGGCCTCCCTCATGAAATAAGAAGTTCCTCATGTTCATGCGGTTTTGTTTTTTTTCACTGTGTAAACCCATATGGAGGCAGCTTCATGAATAACTCTTCCAATTTTCATATGATTCCATTGATGTTATTTAAAAAGCTATGGTCTTAAGGTGTAACAATACAAAGTGCTAGCCTTGCCAACATTAGAAGCTGAGAAAGTTGAAATATTACTTTTTTTAATTTTTAAAATTGAAGTTAACATGCATAATGTATGCAATGAATTTTATATAAGATAATAAATATTGAGAAAACTATTTGTTGAACAAGAAATTTCACTTTTTGTTTTGTTTTCCATGCTGATTAGTTGTAGAAAGGCCAGCCAAAATTATATAATCACTTCTCATAATCATTAAAGGCCGACTGCAAGAATGGCTCAGACCTGTTTTAAAATAGTGCTCTCTTGAATTCCTGTAATACTTTCAGCTGATCTTGTGTTATAATTCCAACTTTCTTCTCTACTACTACGGGCTGCTTATCATTGACATTTGAAAAAAGGAATAATGTCAGAGGACTGACAACTGGTTGATGTTATTCCTGTATTTACTGACAAATCAGAATTGTTGTCACCTGTTTTTCATTTATATACATAGTGTCTACGTCTTTGCTGTCAAAACCTTCCTCTGACCTTGTCTGTCAGGTGACAGAAGTACCAGCTGCAGTGACATTTGTACAACCCTCAGAGTTGACTTTGTTTCAATTTGAGAACTGCACAGTTGGGTGTCTTGTATTCACTGAATTTTATTCTGTACAGTTATACCAAATTCAAATCTGTATCACTGGTTACCATGTTGTAATGGTGCAATGAAACTAAATCTTAAAAGATAATCACCATGTTGTTTGAGCTCGCAGGACTCTTGGTCACCATAGGTAGAGTTGCTGCTACTATTTTTCTTTTAGGTTGGGATCCAGAAGACCTATTTTTTCCAGCATAGTGGAGGAAACCCATGAGGTGTATAGGAGTTGGGAGGTGATGTTGCAGCTGTATGGGATATTAGTTCAGCCACTTTTGGTGTATTGCGTGCAATTCTGATCTCCTTTCTATAGGAAGGATGTTGTAAGACTTGAAAGGGTTTAGAAAAGATTTACAAGGATGTTGCCAGGGTTGGAGGGTTTGAACTATAGAGAGAGGCTGAATAAGCTGGGGCTGTTTTCTCTGGAGCATTGGAGGTTGAGGGGCGACCTTATAGATGTTTGTAAAATCATGAGGGGCATGGAAAGGTAAACAGGCAAGATTTTTTCCCAGAGGTGGGGTGAGTCCAAAACTAGAGGACATTGGTTTAAGTTGAGAGGGCAAAGATATAAAAGGGACCTAAGAGGCAACATGTTTGCACAGACGGGAGTTGCATGTATAGAATAAGCTGCCAAAGGAAGTAGTAGAATCTAGTACAATTACAGCATTTGAAAGGCATCTGGATGGGTATATCTATCGGTAGGGTTTCGAGGAATATGGGCTAAATGCTGGCAAATGGGAGTAGATTTGCACAGGCTACCTGGTCGGCGTGGATGAGTTCGTTTCTGTGCTGTATATCTCTATGACTCTTTATGACTTTAATGCGACAGGAGGAGACTCTTGCTTTAATCAAGAGGTTGTTTATTTCATTCAGGTACTAGTTACATTGATAGGATGGACATTGTTGTAAAGACAACAATGAGGAAATTGTTACAATGAGGAAGTCTAAATGGCAGCTCTCTATCCTTTGAGAACCAAAACTTTTGCATTTCTGCATACAAAGCCTTATGACATCATCAGGTTGGGTGGAGCTTAATGCAGTCTTCAGCATTAACCCTTTGAAGACCATTATCTGAAACAACATTCACCTCATATGGTCTGGTTTTTGTGTACACCTTAGCAATTTATTCAAGATAATAAGTTCATGTTAAATAACTGAGAATACTGACCTACTGTCCTATTTGAAATTTAAGCTTGTTTGGATTAAAGCACATCACTGACTATTGGAAACAGAGAAAATAGATTACTAGTTAGTCTTACCTGCCCTGAAATGCTTGCTGTTTTAACAATGGACTTGTTGTTCTAATCTTTATTTTTACATTTTTGCTTCCAAAATCCACAAAAACACTGCCTTATATTTTCTTTCTCTCCAATTTGACTATTATAATTCAGAGCATTTGCTCATTTTCTGCTGCTGTACTATTTAAATTAATTTACGCACCAGCGCACTGGGTTGCTAAACTGCTGTTCTCACAAATCATACAATGATGATGTTCCTGGTATTCGACTGCAATCAATGTTTTTTTTCCCCCACAATTTGCAAGTGAATATTCCTTTTGTCAGCCTTTAATTCTACAAAATGATACCACAAATGTTCCAACATGGTGGCTCAGTGGTTAGCACTGCTGCCTTACAGAGCCAAGGGACCTGGGTTCAATTTCTGCCTTGGGCAACTCTCTGTGTGGAGTTTGCACATTCTCAGTATCTGCATAGGCTTCCTCCCATAGTCCAAAGATATGCAGGTTAGGTGACGGCCATGCTAAATTGCCTGTATTGTTAGGTGCATTCGTCAGAGGTAAATGTAGAGAGGGTGGGTTGCTGTTCAGAGGGTCGGTGTGGCCTTTTTGGGCCAAAGGGCCTGTTTCCACACCGTAGGTAATCTAATCTGAACCATCTCTGCAACATGTTCATCTCTGTCTGGATAGAGAAATTTTAGATTGCTGTCTCACTGTGCCTCATGCTTCAGCCTTTCATACCTTTCAGCAAGGTGCACTGACCTGGGTTTGTTATGGTGAGCTTTAAATTTCTTAGTTCCACTGCAGTTGGTCCCATTGTTTCTACAATATAAAACAGTTATTGCACTATTCTAACTTCCGATAAATACACTGCACATTTACTGTTCCAAAGCATTTATGGTCTTATATCTTTATGCACTTGCTTTTTAAGCTGTGGCGCTTTGCACAATAGATTCTCATTTGTCTGCAGACATAGCCTTCCACATGTGGAATTGTACATTAACACAAGCTTCTTTTTTCAAATTTGATCATAGATGAATTCTTACAACTCTTCTGTCTCATTGAATCCCAATCATCATGAAGATCTCAGGTTACATAGTAGCATGAACAGGCCACTCCACATTGCCAATATGGATTTCTTGCTAAAAAGCATCTTCACATCGCTCTTGGTTAGAACCTATTCACATCTCATTTTCTTGCTAAACTGAAATTGTTTATTTGACATCTGCTGCGTGCTGGCATTCTCAAATTGTGATTGCCACTATGCCTTGTACACTGTTTTTAACACTGTATTTGGCTTTTAACTATTTGTGGTCCACACTTGAAATTTGATCTCTTGCATTGTCTTGACAACATCCAGGCACACCAAACGATTTGCTCAGATCTGGTAATCCTAGCAATTGTGAAGTATGTGAGTCAAACCACATTTAGCACAAGTCTTGACATACTTCTGCACTTTAGTTACCATATTAATTCTCATATCCGCCCCCGATTCTTGTTGTAACTGTTGGTGCTCTGCCATGAGGATTTGAATTTCCTTTGATTGTTTTTAATCTATAAATGCTTCCCCCTTCTCCTCCACTCGGTCTTTTTGAAAGTTTTCTGGTGTCACTGCTGGTCTCTGGTAATCTGAGCCACCTCCTAAACCATGTAGAGCATCAAAGCACCTTCTCCTTCAGGGACCCTTATGTCTTCTATTGGTCATATTACTTTTGGTTTATTTTACCAGATACCTTAAATCTATGCCTCAGGACCAGATTAGTCTTAATTGAAGATACCTGATAAAAGAACCAAAGGTGATAGGACCAGAAAAAGGCATGAGGGTCCCTAAAAGAGAGGGTACTTTGTTGTTCTACATGGTTTAGGAGGTAGCTCAGCATACCAGAGACCAGTAGATGTGATTCCTTTGTGTTATTCATTCCTCGGATATGGGCAATACTGGAAAATCAAAAAAAAAATTCCCTTTCTTATTCATCCTTGAGAAAATGGTGAGTCATTTCTTGAATCACTGGAGTTCTTTGATGTTGGCATATGCCCACTATTTAGCCTCCTGTTTTGCCCTGGTCCTCATAATTCCTCCGAATCAGGTCACCTTTGATTGTAGGTAGTATATGCATAATCTTGTGATATATTAGTATTTTGAATTTTTTAGGTTGCACCTTGCTTTAACAATAATGCATTGTTGGGACAGTTTTGGGTTATTGATATCCAGAGTAAACAAGACCAATCAGTGACAAGAAGAATAGAAGTCTACAACTAAACAAATGGACTGCAATGGTTCAATAAGACTATAAGACCATTAAACATAGGAATGGAAGTAAGGGCATTTGGCCCAAAAGACAGCTTGTTTCTTAACAACTGGTGATTCGCAATAATTGTTGGCCCAGTCAACTACATCTATTCCCTTGAATGAAAAAAAGAGTTTACTGAAAGATAAACAATCCAGCCTAATTCTCCACCCCACCCTCAAATGCTTGCAGGTGCATTTGGATAGATGCAGACAAATGACAAATAAGCATGAGTGTTGTGACTGGTCGGGAAACAAACTAGGGAAGCAGTTCAATGGACACAATCCTTTGTGTTTTCTGAGATAGTCCACTTGCTTTCCAGGATTTTTCAGTTCTTTAATCGTTGTTCTCAATGGATTTTCAGTGATTGCAGTATTTGTTTATATTTGGGTGTCTACAATCTCATTGGTCAAATCATTTAATGTCCTAGAATACAGTTCAGTTCTCATGGGATTAGCCTAACACCAACCCGTAACCCTAACACTAACTCTATGGTTTATTAATCCATCTGTTTACTCACCATCTCTCTATAACAAATATAATTTCACCAAATGCCACTTTTCCACCTACTGGTTTACATTATTTTATCAAATAAGGAGGAATCTAATAATCAATTAACTAACTTACGAGACTATGTGACAGATCAATAGAGACACAATGGCCCTGACAGTAATCTTCCATTTAAGAGGCATTTCAGAATGCTCAGAATTAATGTATTCCAATACAAAAAAATTATAAAGCAAGGACTCATCTTCTGTAGCTAACTAAAGACATTAGGGCAAGCATAAGGAAAACACATATAAATGCAACATTTAGTGGCAGCTCAGATGATTGGTCAGAATAAAAAGAACAGCAGAGAATGACTGAAAAGTTAGTTGGGGAAAACAATTAGAGAATGAGAGGAAGCCAGCTAGAAATGTAAGCGTTTCTGCAGTTATTTAAAAATGCAAGAAGTGATTAAAGTGAGCATTGGTTGTCTAGAAAGTGAGAATAGAGATCTAACAGTAAATAAATAAAAAGGAAACAATAAAGAAAGAGTGAATAAAATGAACAAATATTTTGCTCCATCTTCACTATAGAGAATACAACGAGCACACCAGTGATAGCTGTCAGCTGGAGGTGAAACGGAGAGAGGAAGTTCACAAAATTACAATCACCAGAGAGGTGGTACTAAACAAACTGATGGCACTGCTGGCTGTCAAGTCTTCATGTTCAGCTGGATTTCATCTTAACTTCTTAAAAAAAAGTTGCTAATAAAGTAATAGATGCATTGGTGCTAATTATCCAAGAATCCTCTGGTTCAGAAAAAGTTCCATTGGACTTGAAAGTGACAGATATAATCTGTCACTGAAGGAAGTGAGGGAGACAGAAATATGAATCTATTGACCAGTAAGCTTGTTGCCTGTTGTGGGGAAGATGTTAAAATCAAATTTTAAAAATCAAGGAAATCAGGAAGAGGTAGTATAGCTTAATTAAAAGGGAAAACATGTTTAATTAATTTCTTAGAGTTCTTTGAAGGAGTAATATGTGATGTAGATCAAGGTGAACCTGCAAAATATTTTGTTTTTGGATTTCTGGAGGACAAGGTACTATTCCAAAGATTATTGCAGAAAATAAATATTCAGAGTCAAGGGTGACAAGTTTACCTGGATTGAAGATTGTTTTCTGCCACACAGTCAATAAGTAGGTGGGTAGATGTGATGAGTGGAGATTTGCAAGGGTCTGAGCTGGGTCCATAACCTTTTAGAATTTTATTCAATTATATGAACAAAACTAAATCATAGTAGCTAAATTTACAGAGGATACCAAGATAGGTATGAAGATTTGTGAAGAAAGCTGAAGGCATTTGCAAACTGATATTAATAAGCTAAGTGAGTGGGCAAACATCTGGCAGGTGATAAGAATGTGAGAAGTGAAATTCTCTGATAGAAAGAGAAGTATCAGAGCATTATTGAAACAGAGAACAACTGCAGAATTACTTGATGCAGAGGTATTCAGGTGGTTTGCTTCATGAGTCACAAAAAAAAACAGAATGCAGGCACAGCAAGGGTAATCCAAGATGGAGGATGGGAAAAATTTCTGGCTGTAACAGCTGCTCCTTTTTTGAGGTATTTTAGGTGCTGGAGGTGATTTCTTTGAATTCCAGGAGCAGCAATTACCATTTTGTATGCTGTTACATTGGAGAAACAAAGTTCCAAAACAAAGTCAAAACAACACTTTTAAAAGAGAGAAGAACAGACAAAAGAAGCACATGGTGAGGTCAATGCAGGAGAGAGTGAGAGCTAGAAACCCACATTGCTAACTAACAGTTAGCAGTTACTGCCTTTGCTGTTGAATTCATGTATCGCTGGACATTGGAGTGTGTCTTGGAAAATTAAAAAAATGTGAAATTCACAACTGACCTTGTTGTGAGGAACCGGTCTGGGTGAGGTCACAGTAGAGAAGCATTTTAAGTGTGGCCTTAAAATAAGTCTACAGTAGTAAGTAGAGTGGGGTTCTTTCTTGATTATATGTTTTATTGAGCTATGTCTCTTGATTAAACTTAAAAGATAAGCCATAATTATTCATTTAACCTTGGAGTGCAGGTTCATAGCTCCTTGAAAGTTGAGTCGCAGGTAGATAGGATAGTGAAGAAGGCATTCAGTATGCTTTCCTTTGTTGGTCAGAGTATTGAGTACAGGAGTTCAGAGATTATGTTGCAACTGTACAGGGCATTGGTTAGGCCACTATTGGAATATTACATGCAGTTCTGGGCTCCTTCCTATCGGAAAGATGTTGTGAAACTTGAAAGGGTTCAGAAAAGATTTACAAGGATGTTGCCAGGGTTGGAGGATTTGAGCTTTTGGGAGAGGGTAAATAGGCTAGGGCTGTTTTCCCTGGAGCGTCGGAGGCTGAGGGGTGACCTTATAGAGGTTCATAAAATCATGAGGGGCACGGATAGGATAAATAGACAAAGTATTTTCCCTGGGGTCATGGGAGTCCAGAACTAGAGGGCATAGTTTTAGGGTGAGAGGGGAAAGATATATTAAAAAAAGAGACCAAAAGGGCAACTTTTCACTCAGAGGGTGGTACATGTATGGAATGTGCTGCCAGAGGAAGTGGTGGAGGCTAGTACAATTGCAACATTTAAAAGGCACCTGGATGGGTTTATGAATAGGAAGGGTTTGGAGGGATATGGACTAGGTGCTGGTTTGTGGGACTAGATTGGGTTGGGATATCTGGTCAGCATGGATGGGTTGGACTGAAAGGTCTATTTCCCTGCTGTACATCTCTATGACTTTATAACTCTAAGTAATCAAGAAGTCTAATAGAATGCTATTCTTTATACGGAGAGGAACATGAAATCAATATTGCTATGCTTAAGTTTTACTAAGCATTGGTGAGACCATGTCTTGAATACGGTGTCATGTTTTGGTCTTTAATGCAAAGGAGTACGTAAATTCATCTGAAATGGTTCAGTGGAGGATATCTAGATCGATACTGGAGTTTAAAAGAATGAATCGTGCTTGTAAAGAAGTGTGCAAGATCCTGAATGATCTTGAAAAGGTGGGGTTGGAAAGGGTGATTTGCTTTATGCTCAAGCCTCAATTAGGGGACACTGTTTTAATATTAAATGTCATCTTTCTAGAACATAGACTACAGAACAGTACAGCACAGGAACAGGCCTTTTGGCCCACCATGTCTGTCAGCCATGATGCGATTCTAAACTTATCCTATTTGTGTGCATATGGTCCACATCCCTCTATTCTCTGTTATGTGTCTGTCTGTATGCATCTTAAATTTTGCTAACATATTGGTTTCTACCACCTCCCATGGCTCCGTGTTCCAGGCCCATATCACATTCTGTATAAAAACACTTCCTTTGCAAATATCCTTTAAAATGTTCCCCCTCTCAATTTAAACCTAGTATTTGACATTTCCACCTGGGGAAAAACTGACTATCCATCCTATCCATGCTCCTTATAATTTTATGAACTTCTATTATGCCACCATTCAGTCTCTGATGCTCAAGTGAAAACAATCCACATTTGTCCAACCTGTCCTTACAGCCAATTCAAAGTTTATTTGCTCAGAAGGTTGTGCAGCTTTGAAACTCTCTGCCTCTAAAGAGAATGCGGACTTCTTACTAAGTGATAGAGCAGGTACCAGGACCAAATCATTGCTTCTGCTCCTAGCTCATAAACTTGCATGCCCATACTGTCTATTTATTCTATCAATCTTTTAGTCATTCTCTGCTGCTCTTTGTATTCTGTCGAAATATCTGTCACTTCAGTTTGCAGTGTGTGTGTGTTCTGGAGTTTGATTTTTTTTTTCCCCAAACCATGCAGCTTCCACTAGCACCCATGTTTTCCCATTATTTTCACACTGTTTATGACCTTTTTCATCCTTTTAGCAAAATCAGGTAGAAGAGACTGAATCTAAAACTGTTAGGGGTACGCTGCCCAGAATAATTATCTTAGCCAAAGTTAGAAAGGCAAAAGAACTATGGCTAGAGCATCCAGAGACAGAAGATGGGCAGGAACGAGTGTTTCAACAAAACTGCTGGATATTAAATTAAAAGCACGAAAGGACTATGAAGTGAGAGAGAGGGAATTCATTATATTATGGGGAAATGATTTGGTCAGGTCCCTGGCATTGTTTCCAAAGAGGGCAGTGCAGTCCAAGGTGACTGGAACAACTGGAACTTTAACTTCACTGTGAGAGTGTTGACAGCACTTGGACACAACAGATCAAGATGACAGCTCATTAGAAACCACTCAAAAGAAATTAGTGTTAGACAGTAATGTTAGCATTACTGGTGATGTCCATGAACACAACAATAGTGATAAAGTGCCCATTTAAAAGACTGGTTCACAAAGCCAGAAGATTTAGTATAATTGGAGTGCATCTGATATGGATCAAAACTCAGCTCAAACGGGGAACACCATTGTGTTTGCACATGAAGTACAATTGGGGGAAGGAGATAATTAAGAAAAGGTCTTTTTATTGATGAGTGTTTAAACCATTACTGTTTGATGGCAATTATTTGAAAGTGGAGGCAAAAGCAAAACTCTCCACGTTTATGAGATGATTCAAAATGGAGTGAGAGCATGTATAAAAACTGCTGATCAAATACAAAGGACTAAGGTCATTTGAGAAGGTTAGTTGCCAAGTCATCTAATGTGAATAAATGTAAAGTCATGAGATTTAGAAAGGATGATGAACAGTTGTAATGTAACTTAAATTGAATTATTTCATAATATACAACAATATAGAGAGGACCTTGGAGGTACTTGCAGATAAATCCATGAGTTCAGCATATAGGATGTCAGCATTAAATTGGCAAATAAGATTTTTAAGCTGTAAAGTCAGAGAACAGTAGAGAAAGGTCATCCACCTTCTCCCTCCACATTATAAAATTCTTGTCACCATATTATGGGAAAGGCATTGAGACATTAAAGTCACTATAATAAAGGATAATTGTATTGATCAATGGGTTTAGATACTTAGGTCATGAAGAGAAAGGGAAAAGGTTTATACTGAAGTAAAGGCTCAGAATAGACATAGAACAAAATGATCGACTTAATATAACGATAGGATAGAATCTTAGTGGCCTGTGAATGAATTGGGCCATGGAGCCATCGTGAGAAATTTGGGAAAATTGGATTAGATATCCAGTGAAGACCTTCTCAATGTCAAGACCAAAAGGACCCACTTTTCAACTAGGTGTTGGATGATGAGATGAGATTCTCACCAATGAGCATAAAGAGGCCCATTAGCTCATTATTGCACTCATTGTTAGCTAATCTCACATCAGATTCCTACTCTGCCACAGTCAGATGCTGAGAGGTCCTGACAGAAAAGTCAGAGCTATATTCTCATTACCTACAGCTCACTGCTGCTCCTCCAGATCTGTGTCTTGGACATCAGTCACCAACACCTTGGCGCTGTTTTAGAGCAGTGACCACCTGAATCCAACATTCAGAGATAGAAAGGTTCTTTATTGGTAAGGGGAACAAGGGCTCCAGAAAGAAGGCAGTAGAACCATTTCAGCATACTGAACTAGTTGGCGGTTCCCAATGTTTTGTTGTTGAGTGGTCCAGAGTTTGAGACACCAAAGGTTACATTGATTAACCAGTAATGACTTATCTGTGTGTCAGATGATTGAATGGTGGAGCAGACTTGATGGGCCAAATGGCCAAATTCTGCTTCTATGTCTTATGGTCCAAAGTAGTAATTATCCATAGACCTTGTCTTTAGATACGTAACAGTCTCATTGTATCATTATGGCTTACCTTTGATCCACTAATGTATGCTTCGACACTTCAATAAATGTTGCATTTTGGAGTGCACCACCACATCTCATTGCAATATTCCTGCCTGAAGTCTTTATACGCAGAGAAAGACACCCAGATTATGGGCCAGATTAGAGGACTTCTCAGAACTTCTTACTCACTCTCTTAATGCTCTCTCATTTTGTGTCTACTTCTATACTCACAGCATCACTGATGTACCTTGCTTTTTGGTGCTTTCCTCCCCCATTCGTAGCTTAAAGCGTCAGTGCTTTCATCCTGTGAGCTGTTTACTTCGTACCTTGCACTGTCAAGCATCATATACCATTAAGAATGGCTAGACTTGTGCCTTTGATATTGTAGTTGTTGTTCGACAGACATTCCCACACACTGCTGGTGAAGAAGAGCAAATAGTTCAACACAAATTGTTTATCCTGGCTCTCTCCACCATGTGATAGACTTTTTTTCCTGGCATAAGAAAAATAAAGTAATTGCATGAGATGACAAGGCTGTTAGTATCAAAAAGTGTGGCACCAGAGAAGCACAGCAGGTTAGGCAACATCCGAGGAGCAGTAGAGTCAAAGGTAGTGAGGTATCCTGAGTGAGTGAGTAGACTGCACGGAGACCACCCATGGTTTGTAGTGTGGGATTGGTGTCAGTAAGAACAAGTGAAAGAAGATGCTGCAGAGTGAAAATGATTTATTCTCAACCTTGGTGGGAGGTTAGTGAAGGAACAGAGATACAGTGAGTGTGAGAAAGCAGAAAGAAGATGGTGGTATTTACCCTGGCAGAGTAGTGAAGTTTGTTTACCTTCTTGTGACATTGTTATTTGTTTCCTTGGACAGATAAAGTCACATTGGTCTGTAAGATGACAGCCTATTTTGAGGTTAAGCTTGGATGTCAGGACCCCAGTTTCACTGTGACAGAAGCCTCTAGAGGGAGTGGATCCTACGGGGGCTGGAGTGCATTATTTCCCTCTCCAACTTTGTTTTAATTTAATGTCCTCCCTCTCTTCCTAAGCACTGACTTTTCTTATTGTTGCACCCTGGATAACAGTGCTTGTTAATTGTTACTGTTCAGCTGTTTATTTTTTAAACCCACAACCAAATTATGAATAAATTTTAAAAAAAAAAATGAAATAAACCCATGAACTGGTAGTATCCCTTACTCTGCACCAGGAGGCCCCAGTTGAAGTCCTAACTGGTCTAAAGCTGCGTGACTGTGTCTCTGACCGGGTTAAATAGAAAATATCATGAGTAGGGTCAATACACTGCAGATGAGACAAGTTTGATTTGATTAGCTTCTTGCTTCCAGTTAGGCTTTTAGACGATCAGAAAATTTATAATATTGTGTCAGCAAAACCTTTATTTAATAAAGCATGTTACAACACAGGGTAAGCCCTCCTGCTTAATTTAAACCAGCAACACAAAAGATTTATCCCATGCAGTAATCTGTGAAAATTCGAGGGGCCAAAAACTAGCTAAAATAAAATTAACAAATTTCTTAAAGAATAACAGATTATAATTAACTAACAACTATTTACAACTCCTTCCCCGAACCTATCTTTTACCTTCCCCTTCTACAATACTAGTCCGACAAAACCCCCCCGATTAAGATTTACCAAAATTCAACTTTTTATAAACCAGCCAGACATCGAATCTTCTTTTCTCCTTCTGAGAGATTTCTGCTTCACAAGTTACTGATCGATGAAGGTACCTTTAAGAGAGCAATTCTTCAGGCAGTCTACAGATGTTGTTGGTTTGGCAGTTCTCCTCCCAACTGTTCACTTTTCCCCAGTCTTATATCCCCCAAAGATTCAGATTGTGTCATTGAATTTAGTATACTAACAATCTTTAAAGCCAAACTGGACTGGAGTTTGGGGTTTTTTGGGAATTAATTTAAACTGATTGGCCAAATTGGAATCTGTTTTGTTGTTTCCAGGCAACCCAGCTGATCTAGCTTTTGACCAAGTGTTACATTGTTACCTTGGTGCTGTCAGGTAGTTCTGCTAGCTTTTAACTCTTAAAAAAGGTACAGTACACCCACATCTTCATAACAAGCAGCATATCATTTTAATTGTGCTAAGCTTTGGTAGCATTATAATTTTGTAAACAAAATAAGTCCATGCAATGAATTGGGAAAGTTTTACATTTCAAATTTGTAATTAAAATTATTATAGTTGATTTTAGACAGAAGATGCACACACATTTGTATGCAATGCATGTAATAGAACATGCTACTATTATCTTACTGGCTGACAGAATGGACACATTTATATTACACAAAAACTATGATTAGATACAGTATATAATCCAAGGTTCCAAAATTCTGATCTTGCTTGACAAAATTGTAATAAATTGATCTTTACGAGAAATCATTTGGTTTTACCATCGCTTTTAAGTTAAATCCTACTTTAAGTGAGGCAAGTACAATTATATCTAGCAGAGCCACATGAACTTTATGAATGATGGGTTTAGTGTAGAAAGCCAATGCAAAAGCTAAATTTTATAAATGTCCTCAGAGCTTTTGATCTAACTATACTTAAAAAAAAAGAGAAGGATAACTTAGGATAATAGCGGAGGAAACTCACTGCTGAAATGTTAACATTAAGTTTGTGTTTTAATTGGATATTCAGGTAATTAATTTCTAAGGTGCTCACACAATTTTCCAATATATTGTGATAGAGCATTTGAAGAGCCTTGCAAAGATTCATCCTCTTATAGGACACTGACTCCAGGCTGCATCAATTGAGAAACCCTACTTATTGGATCCAAGAAGGGTATTAAACTTTTCCAGTGTTGCCACATTTTCAGAGAGGGAACACCTTCAACAATGACTGGCATTTTTCAGCAGTCGCTCCCCTATCATGTATGGGAGCACTCAGCATCTAATGAATAACCATGGGTGTACATGGTTACTTGATGTTCAAAGCTTTCTATACGCAAATATTCAGCAGTTGGTCATTCATTTTTCAAGTGAGAAATGATCTTGCTGTCTATTTGATGCAATTGCATGCATGACAGACTTCAATGTTTCCCTCTGACAATAAGACACATGTGGAGCTTACTAATTGGGAACTATGTGTTGAGGGGTTCTGCTATTCTCCTGCTACTTTGGAGTTTGTGAACTAATGGATAAGTTATAGCAGCAGAGTACATTTAAAAGTCAGAGGTCTTCTCAAATGAAAGATATTGGACTTTGCCACAGTCCAAACATCCATTGAACAATTACAGAGAGGCTTTGTGATGTGTATTAGATTTGGAGTACCCCTTGTTCCTTTCCATTGCAGAACTCCTGATATCATTATTCAATTGCACTCTTTTCAACCAACTGAAACTATTCTTTTGTCTCTTCTGAAAACAATTTATTTACTTTCACTGTCTCTTCCTCTGACTTTCTTTCATGTTTATCAATGTTCAATTAATGTATTCATATTCCTGTCATGTGTCTGAGTGCAACAGTGAATGCTGAAGTAGGTAAAATACTGTTCACTGGGCCTTTTCTACAAGGTACTGCCATTCGGTTATTTCCACCCTTTGCATTTTCATCCAATCTCCTATGGATGGCAGAAACAGAGATGTGCGATTGACTGACTGCACTACCACCATGTCCTTACTAAAACAAAATTGAAATGCTGCAGAAGGAAATACATAAGTTTGGCCACAGCTATAGAGAGAAGAACTGAGTTAATATTTCAGGATGACGACCTTTCATCCCATCCTTTCTATTCTGATCATGTTAAAGTTCCTCTGAGTAGGAATATCAAAAGAAGCCACATCAAACAAATCTTGTCTTTTTCCATCAAGTGATAAGAATTGATACATCCAAAACAGCTATGGGTATAAAGTGCCCCATGTCTTATTCCGCACCTCCCCCACCACCCACCCCACCACCCCACTTCAATTAGCTGAGTGGAGTTCCTGTTAATCAATGACCTGTTACTCTTGCTGTTTGAAGAATGGATGTCTGCTGTACTTCTCCTACAGTTCATTATTCCCCTGCATCATTTTCTTGGCATGAGAAGAGAATGTTTGTCAATTTCAACAACAGGCTGCTTTGTTTTACAAATTCTTCAATGATTGTCTTAGTTAGTTGGGAAGACTCTTCAAATCTATGCAATACTGAATTCACCTGTAGTTTGATAAACCTACCAAGGGACTACACTGTTGGTTTTTGTTAACTAGTATCATACTACTAACTCTCATTTTATCCAAAGTAATTCCAGATTTAAATAAAAAAAAAGTTTTTTTTCCATTACTGATGAATTTACCACGGCTTTCATGAAAAATCTCCAATGACTTTCTGGAGATTGTTGCCGGACAAAATCAAAGTGTTATAATTCGCTGACTTCTCAATTTTTGATAACCTCATCTGAAATTCTGTTGCAAATACCATAGTGAGCATCATTACAATAATTTGGTGGTGCCAGTGTTGGACTGGGGTGGGCAAAGTTAAAAATCACACAACACCAGGTTATGGTCCAACAGGTGGCATTATACCCATAGCTGGTTTGGACGTATCAATTCTTATTACTTGATGGAAAAAGATGAGATTTATTTGATGTGGCTTCTTTTGATATTCCTACTCAGAGGAACTTTAACATGATCAGAATAGAAAGGATGGGATGAAAGGTCATCATCCTGAAATATTAACTCAGTTCTTCTCTCTATAGCTGTGGCCAAACTTATGTATTTCCTTCTGCAGCATTTCAATTTTGTTTTAGTAAGGACATGGTGGTAGTGCAGTCAGTCAATCGCACATCTCTGTTTCTGCCATCCATAGGAGATTGGATGAAAATGCAAAGGGTGGAAATAACCGAATGGCAGTACCTTGTAGAAAAGGCCCAGTGAACAGTATTTTACCTACTTCAGCATTCACTGTTGCACTCAGGCACATGACAGGAATATGAATACATTAATTGAACATTGATAAACATGAAAGAAAGCCAGAGGAAGAGACAGTGAAAGTAAATAAATTGTTTTCAGAAGAGACAAAAGAACAATGATGAGCATGGCTGCCTCATAGCACCAGGGATCCAGGGACCTGGGTTCAATTCCAGCCTTGGGTGACTGGGCATTTGCACATTTTCCCTGTGTCTTCATTAGTTTCCTTCCACAATCCAAAGATGTACAGGTTAGGTGAATTGACCATGTTAAAGTTCTATAATGTTCAGGAATGTGTAGGTTAGGAGCAAATGTAGAGTTGTAGGGGAATGGGTCTAGGTGAGTTACTCTTTGGAGGGTCAGTATGGACTTGCTGAGCTGAAGGGCCTGTTTCCACAGTGTAGGGATTCTAGGTTTATTTGGAGGTACTAGCATTTGGAGTGTTGCTCCTTCATCAGGTAGCTGTGAGCAGGATCATTATTGTTGAATTGTCTGTTAGACTATAACCTGGTGTTGTGCAATCATTACACTAGGTTTCTGTCAAATTTTGTTTGAAAGATGATAGATGTATAATTTTTAAAAGATGTGGAAATAATGACTGCAATTCCAATTGGAGCTGCTTCTCCTGCCCATTGACCTCTTACAACATGTCTATTTCAAACATTCCAACTTGAACTTTGGACTTTTGATTTAAAAGGAACATACATTTACTATCAGTCTTCACTGATTTCAGTCACTCTGTTCATTGTGAAGTTAAGGATTTTCTTGCTGCTGTCTTTTTTTTTTAAGAAAAAGAGTTCCCAAATCTAGACTTCATAATAATGTAATTTAAGGATATCAGAACAGTAACAGCTTTATTGCTGAATAATTTTAAACAAAGATCAAAAACCTGAGTTCTAATGTTTAGATGATGTTTCGTATGTAGATAGAGATGACATACCATGTAAGAACTTGCATTTATATTGTTTTTTCAGTTCCAGTGACTATTCCTCAAAACTGAGAACCCAGTTCTGATAAAGGGTCACTGAACCCAAAACGTTAACTCTGATTTCCCTCCACAGATGCTGCCACAACTGCTGAGCTTTTCCAGCAATTTCTGTTTTTGAGCCTGTGACAGTTGGTTAAGGAAAGTCAAAAACAAGGTGTAGAAGCAGTTGAGGTAAAATTGCTGTTTTGGCTTGCTCTCTTCTGGCTTCCTAGATGCATTCAATCTGACCGCCTGATCACCCACCCTGAACAGGTGGCATGAATGAAGAAATCTGGCAGAGGTACTGGCACTTTGAGGCACACTGCAGGAGGTGTCTGATTTTCTTCCAGTTGAGAAGTTGATTCCAGCAGTAAGGCAGATAGCTGGGTACTCTGGGACAAATGCGATTCCATGATAGCAGTAGCACCGAATAGGGTCTTTGGTGACATCTGAAAAGGTGGACTAACTCTGCATGGGCAATTGCTTGCTGCACCTTCCTCAGATTGTTTCTTATCCAAGAAGGTCGTCCATGTCCCTGTGAGGGTAACAGTAATATCAGGAGAAAGTGAGGTCTGCAGATGCTGGAGATCAGAGCTGGAAATGTGTTGCTGGAAAAGCGCAGCAGGTCAGTCAGGTCAGGAAGAAGGGCTTATGCCCGAAACGTCGATTCTCCTGTTTCCTGGATGCTGCCTGACCTGCTTCGCTTTTCCAGCAACACATTTCCAGCTAACAGTAATATCAGAGTTCCAGACTAACATCGTGGGGACATGGGCTTTATTCCTACCATGACAGATGGTGAAATCTGAATTCAGTAAATAAGTTGTAATCAAAAGATTAGCCTAATATTAACCACTGTTAACTGTCTTAAATACCTGTCTGGTTCACTAATATTTTGTTAAGAAAAAAAATCTTCCATCCTTACCTGATCTGGCCGACAAGTAACTTCAGATCCACGGCAATGTGGGTGATTCCTAACTATCAATCTGGGTAGTTAGGTTTCAGCTATAAATGATAGCCCAGTCAGCATAATCAACAACTCCTGAACAAATATAAAAGTAACATGGTGCAGTAAAGCTTGTTAATATTTCTCATGCTATCTACTCTAGGATTGGCACTCCAATTAGGAAATATCTGCATTGGGCGAAAGTGAGTATTGCCGATGTTGGAGATTAGAGTCAAGATGAGATTGGCATCTGCATTACTCTAGTCTTGCCTCTTGTTATGAAGTTATTTGGCAATACAGGGAGTTGAGCTTTGAATTTGTGCCCCGTCAGCACTTCTGAAGGATTTCCAAAGATCTATGGATATAGACCTTCTCAAAATGATATTATTCAATTAGATGTAATGATTTTATGTCTGCTGCCATTCAATGACATTTTTAATTGGGTCAAAAAAGGTTACATAAAACTGCTTAGTTGTTGAATAAAACTTTCCTTTTCCTAACCAAAATAATATAGATTCACTAATTACACTGTTAGGGCTTTGATATTTCAAATTGCTAAAATGATTTTTATTCCTCAGTTTTTTAAAAATCTTCTTTAAATCAAATGTCTTTGAGCAGTGCCTGAAAAATCATCTTTAGCTCGCTGTTGTTGACTTTCTCATTGTTTAAATGGCTCTGAATTTTGTTAACTCGCTGTTAGAAGTATTAATCTTGCTTCTTCAGTTTAGCTTTTCAAGTGAGAAGAAAGATATTTTGATCCCTTCTGAGGAGATTGGCTCTAGTTGTCTGGTAATTGGCCTTTTTTTTTCCCATGTACTGGATTTGAATTTCTCCTCTTGGCTGTTGGTAGACTTTCCCTGCTCAGTTTTTTTTTTCTAAATCTTATTTCCACTGTTACTAACAGGTTCTTTTTAAATTCATATTTACAATTTCTTTGTCTGGATACATTTCTGTTCAGAGATGTTTCCTCCACAGCTTCTGCTCAATATTGAACTTTTAAGATCAGCATCAGTCAAGAAAAGACAATTAGGTGTGAATGTATACACTTTTCAAACTGCATTCCGGAGGTGATGGCTCAAGTACAACCTGAATTACCAGCTTAATTAGAAAATATCTGAAATATAAATCAGTGAGTGAAATCCAAAAAAATATTTTAGGGCTGTTGTGACACAGTTGTAATGCTACTACCTCTGAGCCCAGAGCAGAGTCCCACCTGCTCCAAAGGTGTGTCACGATATGTCTGAACAGTTTGGTATGGAAATATCAATCCTTCTCACAGACACTATACTTACCCTGATGTTGACTGGCAGCCACAGGGATGTCACCTCATTTTGGTACATACTGGGTAGTCTGATAAAATGATCATCACTTGGGTCTTAATTTCAGTACATTTGCCCACCTCCAGAGAATGGGCTGCCAATGAAATGCCCAGCCATGGAACCATGCAAGGGATCCATCTTGATGTGTTTCCTCACTATTGCAAGCCAATACACTGGGACCTTTGCACTTCAGCAAGTAACTGGGTCATCAGTATAGCATATCATCCAAAATCTAGCACTTCTGACCCTGCAGCACTCCTTCAATGCCACACCGAAGTGTCAGTCTTCATCATGTGCTCAAAACTCTGAAAATGGAGCGAGAATTCACAATTTCTGTTTTAAATATAAGACTGCTATCATTTTGCCAAAGCCAACATGTTGATAATGGAAAACTTGAGTTTATTCAGACAATATCACTTTAGAAATCCTTATGATAACAACAGAAATTAGATTTTTTTTTATAGATACTGACAGTGTGGAAACAGGCCCTTCGGCCCAAGTCCACACCGACCCTCCAAAGAGCAACCCACCCAGTCCCACTTCCCTCTAACTAATGCACCTAACAGTACAGGCAATTTAGCATGGCCAATTCACCTGACCTGCACATCTTTGGACTGTGGGAGGAAACCGGAGCACCCGGAGGAAACCCACGCAGACACGGGGAGAATGTGCAAACTCCACACAGACAGTTGCACAAGGTTGGAATCGAATCTGGGACCCTGGTGCTGTGAGGCAGCAGTGCTAACCACTGAGTCCCCATGCTGCCCATCATTTGTTTCACACAGTCTCAATCTCAGTAAATTCAACAGATAATACGGATCCTAGCTGGAAACTCAGAAGTAATATCCTTTGAGGCATATTTTGATGCAGTGGCAATGTTCCTACCTCAGAGCTCGGAGGCCTGAGTTTAAGCACCACTGCTTCAGTGGTGTTTAATAATGTCACTGAACATGTTAACTAGATTATATCCCAAAACTAGCTGCCTAATGTTGTGAGATAAGATTTGAATGGATAAAGCAGACAGAAGCATAAGTAGGCAAATCTACATTTACATGTATAAATAATACGTTGTGCTGAAGTTCATGGCTTTGGCGAAGATTTTGATTTCACAAAAATACCTTTTTTAGAAAAAATGAATTATTGCTAATGGGTTCTTGTCTGCTTCAGTTCTACCCAGAAAGAAATATTGTTGTTTTTTTCATTAACCGTTGAAGTATCTTGGCTTTTAAGCTGTGAGCATTCACTCACTATTTTGCCTACATATGTAATACAATACTTTACGGATTAGGAATTGGTTTTGCTCAGTTGGCTGGGTTGCTGTTTTACAGAGCGTTGTGATGCCAACTGTGTGGTTCAATTCCCATCACTGGTTTGAGGTTACCATGAAGGACTCTCCTTCTCAACCTGTCTTCCCTCGCCTCAGATCTGGTGGCCCTCAGGTTAAATCACCACCAGTTGCTTCTCTCATGGGAGAGCAGCCCTAAGGTCTGGTAAGACTATGGTGGTATAATACTTTACAGATCTTTTTTCTATTGCTCCCATATCAGAAACTTTACAAGATTATAGGTTTCAGCTGGAGGGGAAGCAATCCCATTTAAAATGAGATAAATAATGTTGTGCTTTTGCTAAGATAGAGCTATTAATGTCATCAATCATTAATGCAGTGCCCCACTGATCAACTGTTTTCTTCATTTAGACTTAAATTTTTTTTGTGAAAACAGAGGCTGATCTTTGGGTTTTTTGAACTTCAGAATTGGGTTGGTAGCTTGAATAACTCTAAACAATGATAGCTTCCAGTCTTGATCTCACTTGCAATTAAATCTTATCAGTACTGTTGGTAGTTTGCTTTTCCCCTCCTACACCAAGTGTAAAGCTTATTTATTAATAGCTTTGAATGGAGAATGTAGTGTAAATGAAAAAGAATAACTTCCATGATGTACTGCCCAGTAATTATGCTGATAAGGAAGAGGACTTCCAGCTAAATTGGCTGCTAAATGGCTTGAGACATTTCTGGATCAGCAAGTGGGACTAATTAGAGCTTTTAAACTATGGAGTTCTTTTAAATTGGATGTCATGACTAAGTTAGTTATAATGATGTCAAGCAATGAGATATTACTAAAATATCTATGGCAGGAAAAGTATTTCCCAGGCATTAGTTAAATGGAAATAGGAAGCTTTGAGTATTGCACAAATATTAACTTAAATGAAGGAATGCAAATTTCATTCTAGTTTAAATCAAATAGAGGTGTAATAAAATATGTGCACTCCATGGCAATTTTCATTAACAGACTTGTCTGGTACTTTATTGAAGTATTAAGATTTATCATTAAGTGTACATATATAGTCAGGTTACTGGAGTTTGGTTTGAACTCTCCATTGGAATTCTCCATCATTAGTCATGACGCCCAATTTAAAAGAACTCCATAGTTTAAAAGCTCTAATTAGTTCCACTTGCTGATGCAATGTTAGTTAGTTAGTATGAATACGGGGACGAGGATTGTTAATCCAGTGTTTGATCTTTCCATTGTCAAAATGCCTGCATTGACCAGTTTGAAATTTTACTGATTTAAGGGGTCAGGTGACCTGCCTGAGCTTGTACCTATTGAGCCGTTATGGCCAATAATGGCTACAAGTGCATCAACCCACCATTGTCAGTATTTCACTGAGGGTTGGCAGACCCATTCCATTCAAGAAACTTGGCTGATTTAGTTGCATGGACTGATTGTTAGTACAAGTGGACACCCAGACCCTTTAAGTGTCAAGTCCTATGTAGCACTTCCTCTTAGCTTCTTGAGCCCAGTCCGCTTATCGCTCAGCCCCTTTAATGAACAGGTTGGCAGACTTTACTGAGCCTTGACATTGACCCTGAAGTTAGCTTTGTGCCCTGAGAAGGTAGAATAGTTCTTTGTGTAGCCACTGCTGTGACACTTAGTGATGCTGCTGGGATGACAGAGCTGCAGCATTCTCCATATCCTGACTGAGATCAGGATGGAAGGCTCACTTTCAAACAATTAACACTGCTCCAAACATCTGAATGAAGGATGGATAATGAATGCTAGCCTAGTCAATGATAACTGCACCATGTGAATTAATAAACAAAAACATTGAGTTGACGCTGGACAACAGGATCATTCAATAGCTCTGCTATAACTATGCGAGCACATGGTGGGGTGGATGAAGGCTTCTAAGACCAATGCACCCACTACAATCAAAGGCTGCAAAGTCTTGTTTTAAACTATTTGTGCCTAAGCTGTCTTGGTTCTTCTATGTTACTCTTCTTTGTTGTGGTGGACATTATTGATTTAGATGTTAATGTAAGGACTACGATTTATAAGTTCGTAGGTGACAAAATCAGAAAGAAGGTAAATAATGGCAAGAATTTTTGCAGACTGCAAGAGGGCATCAACACACTGCACAGGTGGCAAATGGAGTTCAATGCCAGAGTGTGTGAGGAAATACTCTTGGGGAGAGCTAACAAAGCAAGAGACCAGGAATGGTAGGATCCTGGAAAGTACAGAAGATCAGAAGGACCTTTGAGCTCATTTTCACAAATCCCTACAGTGGCAGGGCAGGAGGAGAAGGTAGTGAAGAAAATCTATGGCATACTTGCCTTTATTAGCCATGGCATAGAATATAAGAACAGGGAGGTTATGCTGGAACGATGCAAAATCCCAGCTTAGACCAGAACTGAAGTTGTTGTGCAGTTCTAGTCACCACATTATAGCAGGGGTGTGATATCACTACAGAGTGCAGAGGAGCTTTATCAGGCTGCTGCTGAGAGGGGACCTGCTAGAGGGATTTAAGGTACAAACTGACTCTTGAGATCTTATGGTGAAATACATATGTATAAAACATCTCAATAAACCATGGAGTCTATTTTTCATAGAATCACAGAATGAATACAGCACAGGAGTAGGCCATTTGGCTCAACATGCCTCTGATAGTTATGTGCTGGAAATGTGTTGCTGGAAAAGCACAGCAGGTCAGGCAGCATCCAGGGAACAGGAGAATCGATGTTTCGGGCATAAGCCCTTTATTCCTGAAGAAGGGCTTATGCCCGAAACGTCGATTCTCCTGTTCCCTGGATGCTGCCTGACCTGCTGCGCTTTTCCAGCAACACATTTCCAGCTCTGATCTCCAGCATCTGCAGACCTCACTTTCTCCTCTGATAGTTATGTGCAAAACCATTCATTTTGCCCTACTCACCACCCCTTTTCCTGTTTTAATGTTTTATACTTACTGTTCATTTTACATATAACTGAATGAAATAATGTTCCAGTTATGAGAAAATTATAACCTACTTGTACTGAAACCTAAGTGAATTATTTAAAGATTACAGATTGCCAGCACTCCAATAAAAGTGACATTGAATAATAAAGCATTTAATTTCTGTCTGAATTATTTTATTTTCAAATGCATTTGGTCAGTTTAATTAAATATGCAAGTCCAGGACTGCAATTAAAGTATTCCGTTTATTTTAAACCATGCTGATGACCCAGCAAGTGGCACAGCCAGCCTATCCATTGTGATTGATTCAAATATACATAGAATCATTCGATGACAAAATACAACAATTTTAAGTTAAGATGATTGTTTATGATAGGTGTGTTTCAGTTTGCAGTTTTTTCCACTTCATTAAACTGTTGGTACCGCTCACTTGGCTATATGTTGATAAAGTAAAAAAGTAGAAAATAAAAAAAAGGACAGTTCTTTATAAAATTTGCCATGCATAAAGAAAATCTCATTATAAACCTGTAAAGAATTCTGTACCTATTTACTTATACACAAGGGCATTAACATCTTGATCATAAATTTCCCTATAAACGTGGTTCCATTTGCTCCTTCATCCATCTCATAGCTGTATATGACCTTCTTTAAAAATTCGGGCATGGATAAGAATTTTGGAGCAAATCACCACATGGACCAACATGTGAGGCATTATAGTTTACAAAGAATGTATTTACATCTAATTTGTACTGTCACATTGGTTGCACATAACCATTATCAAGGGTGAGTACATAATTTCAATATGTTAAACAATCAAGTCCAGCAATATTTCAATTTGCATTCAAAATCATAAGTTTCTTAGGTTCCCTGCATTGTATTCTCAGCTAGGTTCAATTAAACAAAGACAATTCAAGAAATTCACTAAAACACAGTCAGCCAAATACAATAGCTAGTATAATAAAACAGAACTATTTGAGACAAAAACCAAATTGGTGAAAAAACTCAGCAAGTCTGGTGGCAGCTGTGGGGAGGAAACAAAGTTAACATTTCGAGACTGGTGGCTCTTGTTCTGAAGTGTCTCTAGGCTCAAAACAGTCACAAATATTCAGGTATGGTTTGTTGTGAATGCTTGTAGTCTGAGGTAGTTTAATTGTATTAGAAAAAGCAGAGCACAGAAAAAGGACATTAGGCCCATTGATACTGCATATTCTGAACTAGTTAGTTCCATTCCCCTGTTCTGTCTCCATATTCTCAATAAAGTTACACTATGTAAGGGATAGCTTATTAGACAATTAGACTATACGGTATAGGAGCAGAGGAGACTATTTGGTCCATCATGTTTATTTTGCCATTCAGTGAGATCATTGCTGATCCGACAATTAAAGAACAAAAGAGAAGTATAGCACAGGAATAGGCCCTTCAGCCCTCCAAGCCTGTGCCGATCATCATGCCCTAACTGAACTAAAAAAAACAATGATCTGCCCTTATTCGGTCCGGATCCCTCTATTCCCATGATCATCCAGATGCCTCTTAAATGTCGCCAATATGCCTGTTTCCAACATCTCTTCTGGCAGTGTGTTCCAGGCTCCGACCACTCTTGTCTGAAAAACGTTCCCCCACTCACATTGAACCTGTACTCTCTTGTAATTGAAACTTCAACCCTGGGGAAAAAGCCTCTGACTATCGACCCTATCTATGCCTCAATTTTGTAAACCTCGATCAGATCTCCTCTCAGCTGCCGTCTTTCCAGTGAAAACAATCCTAGTCTTTGTAATTCGGAGATGCCGGTGTTGGACTGGTGTGTACAAAGTTAAAAATCACAACACCAGGTTATAGTCCTACAGGTTTAATTAGAAGCACACCAGCTTTCGGAGCGACGCTCCTTCATCAGGTGATTGTGGAGGGCTCGATCGTAACACAGAATTTATAGCAAAAATTTGCAGTGTGATGTAACTGAAATTATACATTGAAGAATTGATTGTCTGTTAAGCCTTTCATCTGTTAGAATACAGTGATAGTTTCACTTCTTTCATGTGTAAATCACAAAACCCCTTTTTTTTTAAAAGTTGCATTCTCGGGTTAGCTGTTACCAATGGTGATAGCTAGA
>NC_057710.1:105138644-105179353 GCF_004010195.1 Chiloscyllium plagiosum
TTTAAAAAAAGTGTTTTGTGATTTACACATGAAAGAAGTGAAGCTATCACTGTATTCTAACAGATGAAAGGCTTAACAGACAATCAATTCTTCAATGTATAATTTCAGTTACATCACACTGCAAATTTTTGCTATAAATTCTGTGTTACGATCGAGCCCTCCACAATCACCTGATGAAGGAGCGTCGCTCCGAAAGCTAGTGTGCTTCTAATTAAACCTGTTGGACTATAACCTGGTGTTGTGTGATTCCTAGTCTTTGTAAGCTTTCATAGCCAATGCCCTAGAGACCAGACAGCATCCTGGTGAACCTTGTCTGCACTCTCTTCAAAGCTTTCATATCCTTCTGGTTGTGTGGTGACCAAAACGGCCCAGGACTATAACCTGGTGTTGTGTGATTCCTAGTCTTTGTAAGCTTTCATAGCCAATGCCCTAGAGACCAGACAGCATCCTGGTGAACCTTGTCTGCACTCTCTTCAAAGCTTCCATATCCTTCTGGTTGTGTGGTGACCAAAACGGCCCACAATGCTTGAAATGTGACATTACAAGGGTTTTATATAGCTGCAACATGGTTTGTAACTCTTCTACTCCGAGCCCCAGTCAATGAAGGCAAGCATGACATACGTCTTCTTAATCACCCTGGTCACCTGCATTGCTACTTTTAGGGAACTGTGGACCTGATGCCCAGATCTGTCAGTATGTTAATGTTCCTACAGTTCTGCCATTGACAGTATAATTCACATCTAAATTTGTTCCTCCGAAATGCATCACCTAGCATTTGGCTGGATTAAACTCCACTAGCCATTTCAGTGCTCACATTGCCAATCTATTGACATCCTGTTGTACCTTTTCACAATTGTCAGCACCATCAGAAACTCCACCAATTTTCATGTCATCTGCAAGCTTACTCATCAGACTACCCACATTTTCCACTATGAGCAATTTAGCATGACCAATTCACCTGATCCACACATCTTTGGATTGTGGAAGGAAACGCACGCAGACACAGGAAGGATGTGCAAACTCCACACAGATGGTCAACTGAGGCGGGAATCAAATCTGGGTCCCTGATGCTGTGAAGTAGCAGTGTTAACTACTGAGCCACCATGCTACCCCTATGACCTACTATACTTCTTGCATTGAAATAAATGCACTCCAGTTCTCCAGTCTCTCTGATCCCCATGACCTCCCTCTGCTGGTTCTTACTCTGTGTGATGTATATCTCAGTCTCACTTTTGTCCCTGCACTTACTGGCCTGCAAAATCATTTTCATGCTTTATCCCCATAATCTTTGATTCCATTAATGATTAGAAATCTATCTCTGCCTTGAATATGCTTAATGACTCGGCCTCAGCAGCCGCCTTTGGTAAAGATTTCCATAGCTCGATCCTCCACTCAGGAAAAAAACCCTCTGTTTCTGATTGGTGGGCAATCCATTATCCTGAGATTATACTCACTGGTCCTCGAAACTCCGATAAAGGGAAACAACATCTCTGTCAAGTCCCTGAAGAATCTTGTCATTAAGTTCTCTACACATTCTAAATTCCAATGTGTACAAGCTCAACCCAATCAGCCTCCAGAGAGAGAGTGAGAGAGAGAGAAAGAGAGAGAGAGAGAGAAAGAGAGAGAAACAAAAATAACGCATCATTTCTGGGAAAGTGAGAGAGAAAAAAAGACTTAAGCTGATGAATGCTGATTGCTGAAGGGACAAATCAGTCATGGAAGCGAACTGAACATGAGGATGGTTGGTTCTGAGAATTCATTAAAGCCTAGATCTCTATACTCCAGTCAAATTCGCTTTTGAAACTGAAAGGTTCTACCTTGTTGAGCAAAACACTATCAAAGCTTCACTTATAACAATCTTGGCTAAATTTATTTTGTAATAAGAAATAATTGGCCTCATTTTGCATGTCCCAAACCTATATTTATCATTATAGATATTTGTATTTACTATATACATATGTTGATACATTCTCTATTTCAAAACTGTGCTCAGAAGAAAATATAGAAATTCAAGAGTCCTCCATCATTCATCTATCTAATGAGATTTACAATGACCTTAAATCCCAAATCTTCCAAAGGAAAGGTCAGAACTTGAGTGAGTTAAATATGATGTGGCACATTTCAGGTCAATCTGTATGAAACTTCTTCCCTTTCTGTCAATCATAACTCATAACCCAATTTGAAGAATTGGCTGTGTCAAAGTGATAATCTAAACTGAGTTTTTTTTTGATACAAGCCAATTCATTTTAAATTCCAATAAGGAAGCAAAAAAGAAACCAAACTTCCCACAATTTGCACAAATACATGATTTATGAATGGGAGATTGTAGCTCACAGGATCCTACACATATTTGATATGAATGCTAATACTGTTCACATGGTATATATATTTATATATTTCTGACCAGGCAAGGAGGGGGCATGCCTCATTTTTTAATGTCCTCTTGGTCAATCACAAGATTTTTTTTTATTAGCACACAAATATCACACTTAAATTATATTTAGGTAACCAAGTCAAAAAGGAGAAATAAAGTCAATTCCGAGATTCTTTTGTGTGAAGTACGGAAGAGTTTATAAAATGAAAATACAACAAAAACACACAGAAACATAGGTAATGATCTTGCAAAGAAGGTAAGAGTAAGTGGGGGAATATAGTACAGACTGTAAGATAAAGGCCATTATAGTGTCTTAAGATGGCAAAGTGAAAATTGTGTCCCAGCAGCAATGCTCCAGGAAATAAACAAAGCTTAAAAGAAACAAGAAGTTGAATTATTTCCTGTTTCATTTTAGAAAGATTCAAGTTCTGCACCAAGGCATTATCCCTCAAGTGTGACAAAGCTTTAAACCATAATTTCTCAGTCATTGCAAGTTTTTCATCAGTTTTGGTTCAATGAAATGAGAGAGAGAGAGCGCGAGCGTGAGAGAGGAAGGACCTTTCCATATCCTTGCAGTATCACTCCATGTTGCATTCACTTTCCTTATTACTCAAAACAAGATAGTTGCTTTAAGTCAATATTTTATATAATTACTTATAACTTATAATATTTATAATTTATATAATAATTATTTAATTATCTAACTATATAAAATTAGACAGTTAATTTATACATTCCCAGTTTAGCTCCGTTCTCTTTTCCAAACTGAACACTGTAGGAAATCTTTTATCTTCAATACCTGAAGTTGTCATGCATCTGTGATGATAGCAAGAGATGCAAATTTCTTGCCACCAAAATGTTTCAATGCTCCCAAATAATACATTTTGAATAGTTTGTGAAACCAATGAAACAAAAACTAGAGGAATAAGTTTATTTTAAATAACTGGTCAAAGAAAACTCAAATTTAGATGAACATTTGATTTTTTTTGAGGGATGATAATATATTCCAGCCCCTGCTGTGCCCACTGCTTGCAGAAGACCTAGTATATCAATGGGCATGTGATCCCTCTTCAGAGTCATCCAGAGCAGACATAAATATAGCAGAAGGCATGCAGTTGAGTCTAATAACCCCCTCAATGGCTCACTGCCTGGAACTGTTCATGACAATCTTGTCCAGCCTGAAGATTTCCAACTGGTCAGCTTCTCTCTGGACCACTTGAACAAAAATGAGGAGCATAAGGCTGAAGTGTAGCCAAAGATTATGGATTTCAAGCAATAAAGATGTTCTGTAATCTTGCACAATTTCTGTACACTCAGAACACAGTTCTCAGGCCACAAAGGATACAGGTGGCTTGTGAGCTCATTTTGCATTTTAACTTCAGGTTGCACGCATTTTATGCCATATCCTGAGGGGAATATTCCCATGTAATGAGGCCTCCAATGGGTCCTTTGCCAACTTTAGTTAACAGGATGAGCCACCATGGTATGCCTGGATATTTGATAAGGACAATGAGCAAAAGAGTGTGCAGCAACCCTTCCTCGCAGAGAGGATTGACTCAAAGAATATTCATGGCAACTCCAATTTTGGAGCAGAGGTCCCCAAGGGAGGTTTTCAGATAATGGGGAACTGTGGAATTCTGCATGAACTGAGTCAAATCTGACAAGAGTTCACCACATGGTTTAGTGACTTCAGCCTCAAGAGTGACATTGGTGCTGAGTACAATGTTGATAAGAGGTTCAGTATAGTAGACAGGTTAATAAAGTTAGATCACATGGGATCCAATTGGATACAAAATTGGCTTGAAGGTAGAAGACAGAGTGTGGTGGTGAAGGGTTGCTTTTTGGACTGGAGGCCTGTGACCAGTGGTATGCCACAAGGATTGGTGCTGGGTCCACTGCTTTTCAGTTATATAAATGACTCAGATGTGAGCATAGTAGGTGTATCCAGTACGTTTGCATGTGACAACAAAATGGGTGGTGTTGTAGTCAGTGGAGAAGATTACCTCAGTGTACAAATATGACAGTCCCAGTAAAATAATCACAGAACTCTGGATGCTGGAAACCTGAAACAAAAACAAATTATTGGAAAAACACCTCAGGTCTGGCATCATCTGCAGAAAAAAAACAGAATTACCATTTCGAGCCCAGTGATCCTTGATCAGACGGGCCAATGGGCCAAAGAGTGGCAGATAGAGATTAATTTAGATAAAAGTGAGGTGTTGCATTTTGGTAAGGCAAATCAGAACAGGACTTACACAGTAAATAGTAGGACCCTGAGGAGTGTTGCCAAACAGCTAGGGGTGCAGTGCATAGTTCCTTCCAAATAGAGTCACAGGTCGACAGGGTGGTGAAGAAAATCTTTGGCACACTTGCCTTCCTTGTTCAGGACATTATGTATAGGAGTTGGGAAGACATGTTATGGCTGCGCAGGACATAGGTGAGGCCTCTTTTAGAATATTGCATACAATTCTGGTCACCCTTTAATAGATAGGATGTTGTTAAACTTGAGAGAGCGCAGAAAAGATTTACAAGAATGTCACCAGGTTTGGAGTGCTTGAGCTGTAGGGAGAGGCTGAATAGACTGGTGCTTCTCTCCCTGGTGTGTCAGATGCGGAGGAGTGACCTTATAGAGGTTTATAAAATCATGAGGGCATGGATAATATGTATTGGCAAGGAATTTTTCCTCGGGATGGGGCATCAAAAACTGAAGGGCAGAGGTTTAAGGCAAGGGGGGGAAGAGTTAAAGAGAACCTGAAGGCAACATTTTTCATGCAGAGGGAGGTGAGAGTATGGAATGAGCTGCCAGAGGAAGTGGTGGAGGCTGGTACAATTACAGCATTTAAAAGGCATCTGGATAGGTATATGAATCAGAAGGATTTAGAAAGACATGGACCAAATACTGGCAAATGGGACTAGAATTATTGAGGAGATATGGTCAGCATGGACGAGTTGGGCCAAAGGGTCAGTTTCCATGCTGTACATCTCTATGACTTATGACTTTCTGGAGACTGGTTTTGTCCTGTTACTAACAGTTGATATCCACTGAATTCTCAATTTTTGACAGCCTCATCTGAACATCTTGCAAATACCCAAAAGGATTTCATTTCAATAGATTTCTGTTAGTTGCTTTTCTATAATTCTTTGATGTCAGCATTGTATCTGAAATGAAATCTTTGAAGGAATTTTTTAAAAATTAAATATCAGTCCAGTAATGAGGCAGTGTAATACTTGCTGTACCTCCCAGTGGCAGAAATATACTGGTTGACATGACATATTCCCTCTCCATGGATACGACCATGGAATAGAGACAGTGCGGTTTAATGAACCCTTTATGTCCCAGTATTTGGATCAGCTAATGGCCGCCTGAGTCAAGTCCAGGAGCAGACCACCAGAGAATCTTCTGAATTGCCCACTTTTCTCAGAACTGAGTGTCAAAAGATCAAGAAACATGGGGTTGAAGTATAGAAAAAGAACCTAAGGAACAGCCCCTTCAATTAATGAAAGTGGGGCTTCATGTACGCATGAGCCATAGATCCCAAAGGCTGCAAAATGAAAGGCAATTTAGAGATACATAATCCATCTTAAACTTGCATTGCATGGCCTGCAAAGTGCAACACATCCATGTAAATCTCACTGGAAAAGGGAAGGATTCACAAATGGAGAATCTTCCAGTGGATGCCCCACCTCTGGATGGCAGGACAGAACATTATATTGTGTCTGATCCAGACAGTTAATGAAGGCAAGCATGTAGAATGTGTCCAGCAGCCTATAGAGGAAAACCCCACATCCAAATCTGAAATTCAGTCATGAATGCCTAAGGGCTTGCTTAAGATGGCGGGGGGGGGGTAGGATTTCTGAGGGATATTTTAGGACCTGGGCCAATGTAGAATTCTGTTCAAAGAATACACAGTCAGCTCAGACACACATTTGAGCCACCTTGATGGCATTAATTCATGTGATGTCCAATACAAATCAAGATGGCTTTGGCTGTAAACTGAACATTCACAGATACATGGTCTTCTTGGTATCTCAATCTATGTGCTTTTGAATGACCTACTCAAGTTAACTAGGTGACCAATATTCATGCAAATTAGTCCATGAAAAGTGGCACTGCAGTAAAGTGCACAAAGTCAAAGGAAACTTAACAAATTTAGCTTAACATCTCATTGTAAGGGGAAGTAATGCAGTCTAGCTGGTGATTTAACCCATCGTTATAGAAGGTCTAAATCTTATCAATACATACTATGTGGTCTTTCTACAGGAACACCCGCAACTGATAATAAGCGTAGAAGAGAAGCAGACAGTCAAATCTAATGATGCTTCCACAGTCCATTGCTTGATCACCTGGGTGAGTCCAGGTCCAGTCCCAGAAACAAGCTCTCACATATGCCATCTCCTTTCCATGCATGAGGGACAAACATCAGAAATGTGGGCTAGATTCCTCATGAAGGGCTTTTGACCAAAACATTGATTTTCCACCTCCTCAGATGCTACTGGACCTGCTGTGTTTTTCCAGCACCACTCTAATCTAGACAAGGGGATAGTTGTTTGATATGGTCTGCCAGTAGTTGGGACTGATATGTTTGGCATTGCACTTGCACTGAATCTCATAGTAATACTCAGTTGTGTCGCTGGTAAAATGCTTTTTTTTGATATAACAAGAGTATTGTATATGTGGAGAAGCTTACTTCATAACAACATGAGCTATCTAATTTCACCTTCTCTCATATTTTTGGGACATCCTCCTGATTTTACTGATGTCAGCTAGCTACTTCTTTTAAGACGCCACAATGAGGTTCATCAGGATCCTGGGACTTTTGAGGCTTCACTACAAATGACTAGCATTGTTTGGAGTTCATTCCTCCCTTTCACCTCAGGTTTTACATTTATTTAATGACATTATTTGTGCCTTTATACTGAAGACACGTGCTGAAGATATTTTCAAAGCATTCATTTCTTAGTTTCTCAGTTATTTTCATCTTACAACCATATCTCCACAATGGCTATCAGATCAAACATACTTATGTCAACTTGAGCTGACAATTAATCCATTCCATTACAAATGTTGTGCCCATTCAGATTTGAAAAAAAAGCCTTTAGTTCTGTTGGTTTATTTTTAGCAATGTCTAGCTTTATCTTATGGAGCATTATTAAGCTTGTAAGCTCTGTCACCTCCTGACATGCTCCGATTTCCATTACCCATTCGTCCTTTCCTTTTGATCTTCTTTCTCTTAATATTTCGCCCCCATTATTAAGATTAAAGCCCTTTTTCCCACCCAGTTGTACAACTTGCCAAAACATTAGTCTCATCTTAATGCATATGAAGCCCATTCCAATAGCCCACCTTTTACTGTCTCTAATACTGGTGCCAGTGCCCAATTAATTGAAACCCATTTAGAGTCATAGAGATGTACAGTATGGAAACAGACCCTTCAGTCCAACCCCATGCCGACCAGATATCCCAACCCAATCAAGTCCCACATGCCAACATCTGTCCCATATACCTCCAAACCCTTCCTATTCATAGACCCATCCAATACCTTTTAAATGTTGCAATTGTACCAGCCTCCACTACTTCCCCTGGCAGCTCATTCCATACAAGTACCATCCTCTGTGAAATGATTGCCCCTTAGGTCTTTTTTATATTTTTCCCCTCTCACCCTAAACCTATGCCCTCTAGTTCTGGACTCCCTGACCAAG
The DNA here is from genome assembly GCF_004010195.1 of Chiloscyllium plagiosum. Lineage (NCBI taxonomy): Eukaryota > Metazoa > Chordata > Chondrichthyes > Orectolobiformes > Hemiscylliidae > Chiloscyllium > Chiloscyllium plagiosum. Next base: position 105,146,719 of record NC_057710.1, read on the forward strand.
GAAAAGACTTTGTCTATTTATCCTATCTATGCCCCTCATAATTTTGTAAACATCTGTAAAGGTCACCCCTCAGCCTTTAACACTTCAGAGAAAACAGACCCAGCCTGTTCACCCTCTCCCTAAAGCGGAAATGCTCCAATCCTGGCAACACCCTTGTAAATCTTTCCTGAACCCTTTCAAGTTTCACAACATCCTTCCGATAGGAAGGAGACCATAATTGCATGCAATATTCTAACAGTGGCCTAACCAATGTCCTGTACAGCCGCAACATGACCTCCCAACTCCTGTACTCAATACTCTGACCAATAAAGGAAAGCATACTAAATGCCTTCTTCACTATCCTATCTACCTGCGGCTCCACTTTCAAGGAGCTATGAACCTGCAATCCAAGGTCTCTTTGTTCAGCAACATTCCCTAGGACCTTACCATTAAGTGTATAAGTCCTGCTAATATTTGCTTTCCCAAAGTGCAGCACCTCGCATTTATCTGAATTAAACTCCATCTGCTACTCCTCAGCCCATTGGCCCATCTGGTCTAGATCCCGTTGTAATCCGAGGTAACCTTCCTCACTGTCCACTACACCTCCAATTTTGGTGTCATCTGCAAACTTACTAACTATTCCTCTAATGCTTATTTATATAAATGACAAAAAGTAGAGGACCCAGCACCAATCCTTGTAGCACTCCACTGGTCATTTCTCCCACACCTCTCTAATCTTGAAACCAATATGCTTATGCCTCATGATTTATAAACCAGAGATTATGACTGTTAAGGTTCTGTCAACCAATCAATCTTTCCCAGTCCTATCTATTCATTGGTAGTCACTTGGATCACAACAACAGGACTATTCCTTTTCACTCTAAGCTCCTCTCCATTCCAGAGTAGGTAACCTGAACCCAAACACCAGGAAAACATCACATTCCCGTTGGCAGCCAAAGAATATTATACTATACCATTAATCAAAGAAATTGATGCAAGCTAAATTGGACATGTTTGTAAGTACTGGGCTGGATGAAGATTTGTAAATAGCATCCAAATATGATGGACACATTTCTGATAGGAAGTGTGCAGCTCACCTGGTTGATAACTCCTACTGGGTCACTACAACTTTTTGGGCATTGCATCTAGATCTGTGGAGACATGTTTCTGACACTTGGTTTTACTGTGGCCTAATCCTTAGATTCCTACAGGCTTCCAATTCCTACCCATAGTGAAAATCGAATATCCTGATTTGATTTGACTTGATTTGATTTAGTGTAGTCATACATACCTAATTACAGTGAAAATTTTGTTTTGTGAGCAGTACAGGCAGATCATAGAAAATGAGAACATACACATCATAGGGTATTTAGAATGAGGCACACAAGTTTACAGCTGCACAGGGCATGCACAAAGCAAGATCAACATTTTCAAGACCAATATTATTTGAAGTTAGAGAGGTCCATTCAGCAGTCTAATAACAGTAGGACAGAAGCTGTTGTTGAACCTGTTAGTGCTTCTATATCTTCTGTCTGGTGGAAAGGGTGAGAGGGGTCTTTGTCCCATCTTTATCACCATTAGCATTACATTTTCCAAAGCAACAACAAAGTACATTGGTGCACAACCTCTGCCCCCTTTTCCCAAGGTACGAATAAAGATTGCCGTCAATTCCAATTGGATCCACAATGCATCTTTCCTTGTGTGATGCTGGTTTCCTTTAAATAGCCCTGTGAGTTCCCCAAATTGGGTTCCTTTCTGAAGTGTACAGTCAAAAGGTACAGTGGATATCATGGGTTGTAAATCATTATTAAAATCAGGATGCAGCACAAACTTAATGTACTATGGACATCACTATGAAGAGGCAATGGTTAACCACAGACAGATTCCTGTTATTCACTATATCCCTTGATGCATTTCACATCACATTAAAGTGCTAAAGCTGTCAATTTTGAAATGTAATTATTGTTTTTATATAGGTAAACACAGCAGTGAATTTATGCACTCTAAATGCCACAATTAGCATTGAATTAACTGATCTGTTTTATCCAAAAGTCACTTCACACTAATCACAGCACCTTATGAGCAGAGCCTATGTTGCAAAAACCAAGGAACTCAGTAGTTGAGCCACAGGATATGTGGTCCTCAGTTATTCATTGACAGTGAATTTTGGAACACCATTGTACTCTCAATGGTATTATGTAGGTCAACGGAGCCACAAAGTTCATTGGCTTGTAAGAGTGATGAGTGACAGTAGCCACACATTAATATGTGGGAATAATCTCATGACACTGCAAAATGCTAAGTAAAAGATAAAACATGCCTTCCAATTGCATTCACCAGTGATAAGTTGAAGGATCATTAATTTAAATGTCTAATATTTAACAAAACAGATTAGAGCATAAGTGATAATCATTGCAATTCCATTTTGCAAAGATAGCATTAAACAAGTGTTGGGCCCAATATTTGCAAATGTAAAGGACATAAAACCTGTCCAAGGGCATACACAGAAATAAAAGTACACTTCTGTCAGTGTACAGCAAATGCCACATCAAAGTCTCAAAATTCATATTCCTGTAAAATGGGTACAGCACAAGCAAACCTTTCAGGCAGTAGTTTTACTGATGTTGTTGAAAATAGCACTTTCCCTCTTTCTTGAGACTTAGTTCTTCAAATAAGACACTAAACGATGTTTCTAAACACATAGCAATTCCACAGCATTTGATTGCAGTGTCAACCTAGATTTTGCACTCATGCTTAAAGAGTGCTGCTTGAAATACTGCCGTAGCTCTGAGAACAAACGAACACTTTGTGCAAATCTCAGTTCTTCGATTCCTGTTTGCTCATTTGGCATGAACACTTCAAGAACACTAAAACAGAGAACTATCCCAACAAGAGCAGTCAGAGGTTCTATAACTAACGGGTAACAAGCTTTTCTAGCTGCTATTGGCATATTGATATTATTCTCATTCCAGTACCCTAGTGAATCAAAATAGAAATTAGCATTGAGGAAAGTAATGAAAATATCAAGAAGTGGCTGCAAAAAAAGTTTACAAATTGGCAATCGTTAAACTATAAAGGGAGATTAAGCACCTTAATCTGCTCTCATTTAATGGAAGATTGAAGGGAACAGGAAACAAGTTTTAATGAAATGAGTCAGTAGTGTGGATATTTGTGGACATTTTGTGTGGAAATAGGTAATTAAAACCAAGGGGTTTGATGTGATGTTAATTTATGGAACAACTTATTTTGACTAGGGTTGTTAACCTATGGAAGACACTGCCATCTAGTGCAATGTATGTTGACTTAATTAATGATTTGAAAATTAAGATCAGCAAATTTGCAATTCAAGAGAAAGACATGGGATATGAACAGCTTAAGAGGCAATACAAAAAGTCTATGTCAATCTTTAAAAAGGATCAAAATCAATGAGTTCATTATGCACTTACTCTCAGAGTCTGACTATTTTCATTTTATAATCCACATGTACTCAATGTTGCATGGGTGTTGCTGGGAATAAATGTTTATGTTTTTGCTTGAACGTTAACTCAGTTGGTCCTCAGACTGAACATTCTACCTGAATATTTGGATCATTATTGAATCCTTTGTAGATACAATGTTACATTGAATTAAACAAAGGATTAAGGCAGAGTTGCTGAAAGAAATGTTGATTTTAAATAACAGTGTAAAGAGTGTGATTTCAGCTCAATTTTTCATTAAATATGGATCCTAATTTGTTTCTACTCATGCTGAAACTGATCACCATTTTAGAACTGGTCACAACATATAACTAATGCCATCCAACTAGTCTCAATTCCCTGAAACTAAAGAGGCAGTGCAAAGTTGATTTCTAAGTAAGTTGAAAGTTTAGACAACAACATCTGTATGACTTACAGCTGTCCTCCCAAAAAAATGATCTAAATGCCAGGCACCAAGACTGTTGCTCTATCCCTGATAGTAACTCCATCAGGCTTAATGTGCTTCCAAACCAGGACCCTCCGATGAAAAAAAACACTGATCTAATCAAAACCTGCTAGCAATCATTGGTGGTCCCTGATCAAAATTATTCCAGACTTTTTGTTCTTGAAATTGCAGGCTGCCAGTGCAATCCATAAGTGAGATGCACAGAAGCTAAAATTAATTTCAAAATATAAGTTTCTGTAAATTTAACTCGGTAATGGGAAGAGCTGTATAATGCACAAAAAAAACATGAGAAATTTTCAAACTAATGTGCATTAAGAAATACTATTCTGGTAACTAAATTCACTTATGCTCTTAATTGGAATATAAGACCACACGAAATAAGAGCAAGAGTACACTTTTTAAACTTTGACTCATGAGATCTGGCTATTTATTACCCATCCCTACCTCTTCTTGAGCTGAGTGGCTAGCTAGGCCATTTCAGAGTTCAATTAAGCATCCTATATAGGTCACACCCAAGGAAGGAATGCTTCCAGATTGGTTTAAACAACAATTATTTCATGATTATCGCTAGACTGTTAATTACAGATTTTTATTGAATTCATGCTCAGCCATTTTCTCACCAGATGGCCCATGTGTGTACTCATCCATTAATGTAATGAAACTTTGGGTTTCAATTTCACACCCCCAGCTGTTCCCAATAATCCTTCATTTATGTGAGACCAAAGATCTATCCATCCCTAGCCTAAAACACATTCAATAATGGAATATCCACAATCTCCTCTCGGGTAAAGAATTCCATGGGGTCACAATCCCTTGAGCAACGTAATCTCTCCTCATTTTACTAACACATGATTGGCCTCCTAATTCAAGACTTAGTCCTCATGTTTTAGAGATTTCCTGGCCAGCAGAAACAATCTCTCAGCTTCCAAAACACCTTCAGAATGTTGTACAATTTAATGAGATCATTTCTCACTCTTCAAAACTCTATTAAATGTAGATTTAAGTTACTCAGCCTCTCATCATCAAACAACTTGATCAACATAGGGACTTTCCAATTGCTTGCTGTGTTTGCCTTCTGACTTCCTGTGTTATCTGTATGACCATGCCCATTAATACTTACAATTATCTCCACATTTTAAAGAATATTCTGCTTTTCTATTCTTATGACCAAAGTAAACAACTTCACACTATGCTAAATTTTAATCCATCTACCATTTTGTTAACCATTCGCTTCACCAATCTATATCTCTTTACATTCATCACACTTTTATCTTTTCACCTAGTTGTGCATCATCAGCAAACTTAGATGTAATATCCTCTGTCTCTTCATCTCAGTCATAAACAGTCTATGTTTATGACTGAGATGAAGAGACAGAGGATATTACATAAAGGCCTCAGCACTTATCCTTGCAGCACTCCACTGCTTATTACCTGCCAGCTTGAAAATGCTTTCTTTATGACCTCTCTCTGCTTCGGTTAACTGATCTTCTAGCTATGTTATTATATTATCTTCAACTATATGATTCCTTTTCCTACATGTTAACCTTTCGATGAAGAACCTTATTAAATGCATTTTGGAAATCCAGGTATACCACTGTCATCAAGTTCCCATTTATCTACCATACTAGATGCATCCAGAATGACCTCTAATAAATTTGTCAAACAGATTTACATTTAGGAAAACCATGTTGACTTCCCATCATTCCATGCTTCACTAAGTACATTGTTATGACTTTTGAATATGAGATACCATCATTTTCCCAACAACCAATGTTAGGTTAAGTGGTCTATAATTCATTGTTTCCTCTGATCCATCTTTCTTGAAAATTGGTCTAATATTTGCCAACTTTCAACTTCATGGGACTATTTCTGAATCTGAAGAATTTTGGAAAATCATGGCGAGCACATTAACAATACAGTTCTCCCTTTTAGAATTTGAGGGTGTTGGCCATCAGTTACTCAGAATTTGTGAGATTTTAGTCCCTTACTTTTCACTATTGATAAAAACAGTCTTAATTTCTTCACCTTATTTAATCTTTAGGTTACAATGTATTTGTGGCATGAGACTTGTAAATTCTATTGGTTCAATACTTCTGCAAGTTCCTTATTCCCATCATAATTCTCATGTCTTTCTTTCCAGGGGAACAATGTTTACTTTCACTTTTCTCTTTTTAATGTCTTACAATCTGTTTTTATATTTCTGGCTAATTACATCTCATATTTGCTTTTTGTCCTTCTTCTCAACATCTTGGTCAGCCATTGTTCATTTCGAAAGAAAAAGATCCTCAGAGTTGTAACTGTTTTAGCAATCTTCATCATTAAATCTAATTTTACCTGTAACGTACATGGAAAAGTGTAGGTGGAATGGGCTTCAGATTAGTATGACAGGGCGGCGCAACATCGAGGGCCAAAGGGCCTGTACTGCGCTGTAATGTTCTATGTTCTATGGTCATGAGTGAGCCATAGCTATTTTTTTGCTGAGTTTATGTTTTCCAATGCATTCTGTCTCTGTTGAACATTTTGAATATTTTCTTTCATTGACGCTCCCTATTTATTTATTGCCATATCTTTTAGTCTGTTTCTCAAGTTAACTTCAGACAAGTCTCCCTTCTTTGTTTAAGTCTAATATTCTTATATGATTGGATTGTATTACTTTGAATTTTAAAATAGAATTCACTATTTCCCAGTAGATCATTTATGACATAATTAATTCATCCCAATGCATTACGAAATACTAGATTTAAGATAGTTTAATCTCAAGGTAGTTCCACAATGTCAACAAATTGTCACAATAACATTCAACAAGCTCATTTCTTTTAGATTAGATTCTCTACAGTGTGGAAACAGGTCCTTCGGCCCAACAAGCCCACATCGCCCTTCCGAAGAGAAATCCACCTAAACCCATTCCCCTACCCCATACTTACCCCTGACTAACACTGTGAGCAATTTAGCATGGCCAATTCACCTGACCTGCACATCTTTGGACTGTGGGAGGAAACTGGAGCACCCGGAAGAAACCCATGCAAAACGTACAAACTCCACACAGACAGGCAGAATTGAACCTGGGACCCTGGTGCTGTGAGGCAGCAGTGCTAACCACTGAGCCATCATGCCACCCCATTTTCTGTGATAATCTGGGCTAACTTTTCCATTGATTCATTAAAAGCAAAATGGATACAAAATCCTCAGTTTTCCTTTCCTGGATGTTAGCTTATCAATTTCATTTTCATTGTCGTGATATAGACCTCTCAGAATAGCCTGTTTCTTGGTCTGTGTGCATTCACTTCTGCAATGCTCAGTTAGATGTAGTCTTCTTTCAACTTCTGTCATACAGTGATATTGAAAATCAAACAAGGTGTGAAATGAATGAATCATTCCCTCCACCAGATTATCTCTGATGCAGTGCAGACAAAAAAATTATCTCATTGACTTTGGTCTACTAATGTTGATTAAAGCCTACTCTGAATGGGATCAATTACACTGGTAGAGGATACCATATATAGATTCAAAATTAGTAGTATCACTTCAGTATCACTTGATCTGTTTTGAATAATTGCGTCAGTTGATATTTTTAACTTATTGGTAGAAACAATGTAAAATATCATTTTTGTGCATTCTGTGGTTTAACTACGCCGAGGCCATCAAAGATTTGTTAATACTGAGAATGCTATTTTAGGGATGGCAATACATTCACATTAAAACATTGGAATACTAGCCATATAATTTAAATTCAGTCAATTAAATCCAATTCTTTTCCACGCTATGGCATAATATGAGCTGAAGTCTGTCAGGATTAGAGTTCAATGTTTTTGTAACAATAATGGAAATGTTGTAGTGAGAAGTAAAAGAATAATCATGTCATATTTATTGGACAAAAAATTAGAAAGTAACAATTTAATATTGTGTATTAATGTCATGGGGACTATATAGCTTATGATATTTATTAGCATTAGAATTTAACAAAATATTGATTTCAAACATTTTAGCTGGAAATGATTTCTAAATCGAGGGCTGCATGTAACTAGCTTTGTGCTTTGCATGAAATATTAAGTAAGGTTGGGACGGTAAATGGTTGTCCTTCCTTCTTTATTAGCTCCAGCTGTGCAGTCTGACAAATTCTGTTATTATGTGCAGCAGACTGTCATGAAGAAATTATATGACAATGCTGCAGTGGAGACAGCCTGAAGCAGCATCAAGTATGCAGACTGGAATAAACTAACACAGCTGAATTAACACCAAAATGTGCTTCAGTGTTCCAAAAACAGTCTATGGATCCATGCTTAGAATAAGGAAAACAGTGAAATAATTCTGCTGTAATGCTGCTCTTGTATCACTTTGCAATTTATTCCATACAACATTCAATACTTTATATTAAATTCACTGATATTATAGCAAAAGCCATACTTGGAATTGGAAGTCAATGTTCATGAGTCATTGTAACGGAATGAATCAATTCAGGCGGCATGGTGGCACAGTGGTTAGCACTGATGCCTCACAGCACCAGAGACCCGGGTTCAATTTCCCCCTCGGGCATCTGTCTGTGTGAAATTTGCACATTCTCCCCGTGTCTGCGTGGGTGTGCTCCAGTTTCCTCCCATTTTCCAAAAATGTGTACGTTAGGTGAATTGGCCATGCTAAATTGCCTATAGTGTTAGGTGAAGGGGTAAATGTAGGGGAATGGGTCTGGATGGGTTGCTCTTCGGAGGGTCGGTGTGGACTTGTTGGGCCAAAGGGCCTGTTTTTACACTGTAAGTAATCTAAATTTATTAGTTTCAGAGATTGAGAAAAGAGTGGAAATTTGCACACTGAAGATTCATTTTTCTATTGATCCAAACTATCAAGATTTGTTTGGATTAGAACTTGTAAAGGCCAATTAAGTCTTCAGTGGTCACACTGCCCCACATTAAATTCTACTTAAACATTGCAGGCACATTTGTTATTACTTGGAACAGGGATAAAAGAAACAAGGAGCATTCCAAGAAGATAACAAGCTGGATGAATGGCTACTGGGGAATTACAGCTGTCCTGTTGCTTCACCTTGATTATTGACACCATTCACAATGACACCTAATCACTATGAGGATTCTAACAGTGAAGCTCGTCCAACAGCTTATATTTTAAGAGTTTGGCAGCAAGAATTCTATTAGCTAGATCATCAAACAAGCTGTTAGAGGCTTTCAAAGGAATGATGTTGCCATCGTAGGTTGTATTATCAGGAGAGCAGTAACATGAGTAAGAGATACGACTAAGTACAAAATGATAAGCTCGTTAAGATGTGGTAAAATAGGTAAAGTGTTAGTATCTGACAGTTAGCAATGTTAACTCTGTCTTGAATTTCTATTGATTGGCAAGCTGTTGGAATGACATCAGCACATGAACCATTGTGCAATATTTCACTGCATGAAGCAAAACAGTGATTTCTTGCTTGCTTTGTAATATGTGGCTAAATAGGTAGCACAAAAGCTTCCAACTCTGAGGGGTTTGTGTTCAAGTTTATTAGAACACATATCAGCTGACACTGTAGTCCAGTATTAAGGGAGTATTGTACTTTTGAGAGCAATATTATTTGAACAATATTATAACTGAAGCTATATTTTTCAAGTAGGCACAAAAGATTTTGCGAAGAAGTCAATCCTAGTCAAAAGAAAGCAAAGTGAATGTTGGAAGTCTAACACAAAAACAGAAATTGCTGAGATTTTCCCAGCAATTTCTGACTTTGTTTGGTTTAACTCTGGTGTCAGGTCAATAATTATCCCTTAACCAACATCACAAAACTAAGTTATCTTGTCAAAATCACATTGTTATCTATGGGAGCTTGCTGTGTGCATATTGGCCACACTATTTCTTGGATTACAACAGTGACTGTACATAAAATGTGTCTTATTGATTGTAAGGCTTTTAAAGATGTCTATGGATAGTGGAAGATGCTTTATAAAAGCAAATCTTTCCTTTCGTTTTTCAGAATAAATCAACCTTTAATTTTTCAATTGAAAACCAGCAATTGCATGAGAGAACTCTGCTCATGTTCAGGACAGATGTGATACTAGAAGTGCAAGTTTCCATTGATGACCATGCATAAAACCTCTCAACAATGTCCTTGCTTTTAAACGTTGGCAGGGACTCCATCAATGTATGCATCATATATTATGGAAAAATGTATGTGGCAGAGGTTATCAGGCTCCTTGGACACTGCCACAATGCACTTTAGCAATGTCACCATTAGCTGGTTAGATTTTGAGAAGATAAAAAAAAACACAATTAAACTAAAACTTAAGTTACCAAATTTAAGTAATCAGGTGCTGCATGTAAATTGACTTTTAGCTATGTAATGCACAGTCACTTAGTATCACAGAATTTAAATATTGCCAAAAAGAGAGTGATGTTGCTGAATCTTCTGTATTGCATTCCATCAAGAAAAATGGAATAATGCCAAATTTCAAGCAATCACAACAATTTATGCTACAGAAGGAAAGAGTGCTGTATGGTTGGCAAGTCAACTCTGATCTCAGTTTCCAAGGAGAAAACAACAGGCTCACCCTGCTCTGAGGTAATTCAAAAACAGACAAAAAGCTTCAATATATTATTTTGTTTGTAGGGAAACAAACCTTTACATATGAGAGCATGTTGGCTCCAACAAACGTAATTAAAGCTCATCGCAAATCTCTCTGATTCTCTTAAATTTATTATTCAGGTTAGCAATGGCACTGTGGTTCATTAGTATTTGCTGTAGCACTAATGGCATAGAAAGATGGAAAATAGGAACAGAAGGAGGCCATTTGGCTGATCATCCAACTTGGTACCCTGTTCCTGCTTTCCCCCATTATCTTTGATCCATGAAGCTCTAAGAACTATATTTAATTTCTTCTTGAAAATATTCAATGTTTTGAGTATCATCTACTTTCTGTGGCAAAGATTTTTACAGACTCACCACTTCCTGTGTGAAGAAATTTCTCATCTCTGTTCTAAATGGCTTACTTACATCCTTAGGCTGTGGAATCCAATTCAAAACTTCCCAATCATTGGGGAAATCCTGCCTGTACTTACCCTGTCTAAACTTATTGGAAATTTATAGGTTTTTCGTGAGATCTCCACTCATTCTTCTAAATGCCAGTGAATATTGTCCTAACCGATCCAATCTCTCAATTTACTTCAATCTTGCCATCCCAGGAATCTAACCTTTGTTGTACTCTCTGAATAGTCTCAAATAAGATCAAACTCTATGCAATACTCTAAGTGTGGCCTCATGAAGGTGGTATTGAATTGCAGCAAGATATCCCTGCCCCTGGTCTTGAATCCTCTTGCTGTAAAAACCAACAAACCTTTGCCCTTTTCACCGACTGCTGCACCTGCACGCTTACTTTCAGCAACTGGTGTCCGAAGACACCCAGGTCTCATTGCATCTTTCCAACATTAACACCTTTGAGCTTTGTATTGTCTGAAAACTTGGAGACATTACATTTAGTTCCCTCATCTGAATCACTGGGGTACAAGAACTGATCCTTGTGATATGTTACTAGTCACTGGCTGCCTCTCAGAAGATGACCTGTTTATTCCTTCTCTTTGTTTCCTGTGTGCCAACCTCTTCTTCTTTTCAGTACATTCCTCCACCAATCCCAAGCACTTTCATTTGGCATGTTAATCTCTTTTGAGGGACTTTATTAAAAAGCCTTCTGAAAGTCCAAGTAAATCACACCAAAAGGATTCGCCTTATCTGCTCTATTAGTTACATCCATGAAAAAATAACAGTAAATTTGTCAAACATGATTTTCCTTTTGAAAATCCATGCTGTCTCTGTTTGATCCTGTAACTGTTTTCCAAGTACATGGTACACCGTATGAAAGCTTTAGTAATGGAATCTAGCATTTTCCCTCTACTGATAACTGATCTATACTTCTCTATTTTTTAAAATAATGGAGTTGAGTTAGCTACCCTCCAATACATAAGAACTTTATCAAAGTCTATAGTTTCTTGAAAGATGGCTATTATTACATCCTCTATGTCCAGGGCTGCTTCCTTATGTACTCTAGGATGTGATTATTAATCCCTGAAGATTATCAGAGCTCAAGCTCATCATTTTCCCCAACACCATTTCATTACAAAGATCAATTTCCTTCAGTTCCTGCCTCTCTCTGTACTCTGCATTCTTTTCAGCATTTTTGCGACATTATTTGCGTCATCGTTTGCGAACACAGCACGAAAGTGTGTATTTCATTGGTTTGTCATTTCTTTGTTTCCCTATTTCTGACTGTCTTACCTTTTTTTTTTACTTCATGTAACTGTAGAAGCTTTTAGTTAGCTTGCCCTCATACATCTGTCCCAGTTAATCACTCCCTATGCCTTCCTTTGCTGAAATCTAAACTACTTCCAATCTTCAGATTTGCTGAGGGCATCTTTTGGCCAATTTGTATGATCCCTCTTTCAATCACACACCATCCCTAATTTTCCTTGTTATCCCTGGCCAGGCCACTTTCTGACCTTGTTTTAACTTCCTTCTTGTCGACTATGATTTAATGGAAATCCCCTCAAGATGCCACCCTATGGCATTTCTCATTGAGATGTGATTGGAAAACCCTGGTAGAAATATACTGTAGCATTGGGTTGGGCAAATCTTCACCATTAAGCCAGTATAGAACATAATATTCCTGGGAATATTGTTTGGTATAGTATTTGATTCATTAGTAGGACTTTTGGAGCAGCCAGACTGAAGAATTATAGGAACCAATTGTCACTGGGTGACTCCAACACTAATGCTGCTCGTGACACTGTTGTCTCTGCTATTTTTTTCACTTCTGCCACAGTCACATTTTTCAGCACCAGCTCTGCAGATAACAACAAGAAGCAAACCATTGCAGTAAAAAGACATCTCACACTTAAAAACTAATAATCCACCCACTCAGCACTATCTCTTTGCCAACATAGAAATGGTTTCTAGAGCCTTCCCTTTCCATTTTGATTAGCCTAATGGTCTCGAGGATTATAACCACTTGCCAATAGACAGGAAAGCTGCATTGTGTTTGCATTAATTTTAGTCTATATATATAAAACTGTCCTGAAATACAATGCAAAATGCAAACTAAATCTAACAGCCACATTACGGGCTGTCGATCATAATAATTCATGCATAATACTTGGTCAATTAAGTTTAATTTTGCCTTGCTTCCAAATAAACAATAATAAAGAGAAATTCAAACTTTAAAAAAAAATCAGCAACAGCACATTCAAGCAATACAAGAACAATGTAAACCGTACATAATTTAAAATTAAATTTTATTTTCATACCTTTCCACAAAATGTATTTCATCTGTTTGCCATTATTTTCTAATCAAAGACAAGATGAAATTTATTTGGGATGTGAGGAAACATTATATATAAAAGCAAAGAAAAAATGTTTTTAAAGTAAAATAATTTTTCTTCTGAAATGTAGCAAAAGATAAACGAAAGATGAATTAGTGACAGATGCGTAAAGACCAGTTGGGTTCTTTATGTTGTCCCATATAGTTATGAAATCTGTTATTCAGGTACTCCCTACTCAACCACGGGCATGCAATATTGCCAACATGCAATCTCTTCACTGAGCTGCCAAACCAGATCAATTAAGGAGGTGAAAAACTCCTCTCTGACTCCTTCAGAGAATTGGGACAAATCCAAGAGATTACATTGATCTGATTTCTATTGCTGAAAGACAGTTGTTGGATGAGACAATGTGTGCTGCAGCCAGTAAAAGGTCCAACTTTAGCAAGAACTGAAGCTGTGAACTGTTTAAGCTGGCAAGGAGTTCCCAGACCCACTTTTCTGTATATTCTGAATCCCAATTATAAGAACTTTATTTTTCTATTTCTTCTGTAGTGATCACTGAAGAAGGACCTACTCAGACCATCCAGATACAATGATGGGATTCAAGTTAGGCTTAATTGCAATAGAAGTTATGTGTGTGCAACTTTTCTCTTAAGAAAGATGACAAGTTGCATAGTCATTACAAAATATTGTAATCATTGGTATCTCTTTAGAAGCAAATAGAAGCAATGAGGACATTGCTCAATTAATGATATTGAGTTGGGGAAAATGTAAACAAACTTCTGATGATGAGAACATAAAAAGCCAACAAGTTATCCTTAGCTCTAAAAGACCACCACGACTTTGAAGACTTCATGCAAACGCTACCTGGAACTGAGCATAATGTTAGACTGAAAAATAAGATTGAAACAATGAACAATGAGAAATGATCGATAACATCAATAAACTTTTGCCAAATAGGTTTATCAATAGAATAAAATCATGTCCAAATTGAACACTTGTGGTTTTTCTGCTCAGGAAACCGAATCCTACTGTAACAAATAAACAACTGAATAAAACAATCTTTCCTCCCTGCTGGAGTACATTATAATAAAATTTGACTTAAGATTTGCACTGTCTAAATCATAATTGGAATCTTGTTGCAATGAGTGTTAGGTCTGTTCACTATCCTTCTGAATGATCTGGATTTGGGCATCAATGAAATAATTCACAAATTTTCTAACAACACTAAGTGCATATAAAAAGCAGCCTCAAAAAAATAAATTAGTAAAATAGGTCAAATAAATACCATGTGAGCTCACTTTACAAGTAGTGGAGCAATGAACCCATGTATGGCAGATATCTTTCAGTCTGGCAGTGCAACATGATGCATAATCTGTAACTGGTGATACCCGCTAATGGTTACATAGCAGGAGATACACCAATGAGTCATTGTGGACATTACTTCACAAGGACAAGTCCAATGAGATAGTCAATAGAGTTTTAGGGTGTAGTTCCAGAACAGATAACAGAAAACTACAAAATGATACTTTGAATGTTTTAGGCATAATCATGGCGGCACGGTGCCTCTGTGGTTAGCACTGCTGCCTCAAAGCACCAAAGATCCGGGTCCAATTCCAGCCTCGGCTGACTGTCTATGTGGAATTTGCACATTCTCCCTGTGTCTGCGTGGGTTTTCTTCAGGTGCTCTGGTTTCCTTCCACAATCCAAAGATGTGCAGGTTACATGGATTGGCCATGCTAAAGTGCCCATGGTGTTCAGGAATGTGTAAGTTGGGTGCATTAGTCAGGTGTAAATGTAGAGTAATAGGATAGTGAAACGAATCTGTATGGGTTACTCATCGGAGGGTCAGTATGGACTTGTTGGGCCAACTGGCCTGTTTCCACACTGTAGGGAGTCTATGTTATTAAACTGGTGCCAGAGTTTGGTGACTTAAGTAATTTTCACTGTATTTTGTTTTGTAAAAACTACAAGTGACAGCAAATTACCATTCTATTCTATCCTAAGTGCTGGATTTAGTAAAATGGTGAAGGATACCAAACACTGGAGACCATCAAGAGAAGGATGACCAAAATGATACAAAAAGCTTGGGGCCTTTAACTATGTTCAATGGATATTTGTAACGGTAATAGATCAACTGGTGTTTTTGAAATAATGAAAAAATAGATTCTGTCTTAGTATATCAGAATTTGATAGAGGCATGGCATTCAAATACATGATGAGGAAGATGGATTTGATATTAGGATACATCTTGATTCACAGAAGGATATTATACAATAAAAGTTGGTTTTCAGAACTGGTGTTGATGGATCACTTTGGGTTCAAAGAGACTTCCAGTAAATCAACAACATTTTGGGAAATTACTCACTTACAGCAAGGTGGTGGGGTATTTTGTAGCTCCATAAAGAGTACACAGGAAAGCAGATGCAACAACTTCATAAATAATAGATCAAGAAGCATGGACAGCAACTTGATAAAGAGATGGATAGATCTGGGTGAGAAAAACAGTAATGGTGGCGGATAAAAGCCAATAGCAGAGAGCCCCTTCATTCTGTCAGAGCTGAAGTGTGATGTCACAGAAAAACAGATAGGTGATTGATGGTATTTCTTCTCTGTCCCTTTACATTGGCCAAGTGGTTTAAACAGGAGGCATTATTATAGCGGCAGTTCACTTTTTAAAACATTTAACATCAAACGAATCAATTGAATAGATTAGAGATGGCTGGGAGATGATATATTGCAGCTGTAACATTTGGGAGCTGATGGACACTGGTGCGATCCACTGTCATCAGATGTACAGTAAGTGTTTACTCCTCAAGGACCTTCAGCTCAGAGTCGATGAACTGGAGTCTGGGTGCAGACATCATGATTCATCGGGGTGGAAGGGATAGATCTGAATACTCACAGTCACATCCCAATCCTTAGGTTAATTATGTTCAGTCTGGCTTGTGGTAAGGGACAGGAAAGTGTGGACTGTGTAGTGAGACAGCTAAGGAGATCCAGAATTTAGCTTTAGAGGAGCCTCAGGCCGTGCCTTTGTCCATTAGGTACAAGATTCTTGCTCCTGATCTGGATGAGAGCACAGATTACACAAAGGTGAATTGACCGCAGCTCTGTCATTCAGGAGGGGAGTAAGGAGAAATGTAATAGTGATAGGGATATAGTTAGGGAAATAAATGCTATTCCCTGCAGCAAGCACAGAAAAACCAAAGGCTATGTTCCCTACTAGATGCCAAGGTTTTGGGCTTCTCTTCTGGGCTGGAGAAGAGCTTGGAGGGAGAGAGTGAGGATCTCATTGTCGTAGTCCATGTAAGTACCAACAATGTATGTAAGACTAACAACAAGGTTCTGCTAAGGAATTACAAGCAGACTGGCGCTAAATTTGAAAGCAGAGCCATCAAGTTAATAATGGCCGGATTGCTACTTGAAGCACATGAAAATTGGAATAAAATAAATTAGGTTAGAGAGGTAAATATATAGCTCAAATATTAATGTGGAATTAATGAAATTTTTTTTTCATAGAACTCACAGGAGTACTGGGAAGGAGTGAACTGTTCCACTCAGATGATATTCATTTGAATCATGTTAGGACCAGTGCTCTGGTGAATCATTCAACTAGGGTTATAGTTAGATCTCTAACACAATAAATGATTGGAGGTGGTGGCAGTGGGGAGAATTCAATTAGAGAGTCATAGAGTACCACAGTACAAAGACAGGCCGTTTGGCCCAAACTGATCCATGCTGACCAAAATGTCCATCACTCTAACCCCAATTCCCTGCACTCAGCCCATATCCTTCAAATCCCTTCCTTTCCATGTATTTGTCCAAATGCCTTTTAAATATTGTTAACGTACCTGCCTAAACCATTTCCACTGGCAGCTCATTCCATGTGCATACCACCTTCTGTGTAACAATGTTGCCCCTCAGGCTCCCTTTTATTCTTTCCACTCTGACATTCAACTGATGCCCTCTGGTCCTTGATTCCCTAATCCTGGCAAGAGGACTGAGTGCATTCACCCTACCCATGTCTCTCATGATCTTATACTCTTCTATTAGATCCCCTCTCAGTTTCATACACTCAAAAGAAAAATGTCCTAGCTTGTCCAACCTCTCTCTATAATCAGACGATTGAGTCCTGACAACATCCTTGTAAATTTCTTCTGCACTCATTCCAGTTTAATAATATCCTTCTAATAACAAGGTGACCAAAACTGAATATAATATTCCAAGTGCAGCCTCACCAACATCCTCTATAACTGCAATTTAACTTCCCAACTCCTCTCCTCAGTGTCCCGACTGATGAAGGCCAGTGTGCCAAATGCCTTCTTCGCTGCCCTGTCTATCTGTGATTTCACTGTCAGAGAACTGTGCAGCTGAACTCTAAGGTGCCTCTGTTCTACTACACTCCTTAAGGCCCTACCATTTGAAGGGAAATTTTAAAAATCAAAAGTATTTGAGAGAGCAGGGGGACTGGGTACCAAACAGTTGACTGATGACGTGTGACTAAAAATGGCAGAAAATATTTACAGAAGAGGGCAGCAGAAAATAGAACCAGCAAAAGTATTAATGGGAAAAGGGAAAGGTTAAGATTCTTTATCTGAAAGCATGCAGCACTTGTAACAAGGTAGATGAGTTAATGGCACAAGCAGAAATACATGAATGTATATGATTAGCTATGACAGGGATATGGTTGCAGTACAAACAGGACTAGGAACTCAATAGTCAAAGGTACTCGATGTTCCAGAAGAATATGCAAAAAGGAAAAGGAGATGCTGTAGTATAGTTAAGAAAGGAATGTATCAGTGTGGTGCTGAGGAGAGTTATACATGGGGTAGAAGGAAGGACTATCATAGGAAAGAAATAATGGGTAGGAGTTAGTTACAGGTTCCCAAAGAGTTGCCTCACTGTAAGACAAAGTATAAGTTAAGAGTGTGTAAGAAAGGCACTTGTCATGGGTGTTTTAAATCTGCATGTTGACTGCAGAAATCACATGGGCTAGAATAATATAGAAAACAAATTTGTCGAGTGTATCCAGGATTATTTCTTAGAGAGGTGCATTGCAAAACTTAGACAGGCTATTTTAGATCTGGTAATGTGTAATGGAATAGGATTAATAAGATTTCCCAGAGTTAAGGATGCATCAGGTGTAGCGGTTATATGGTAGAACTACAAATTCAGTTTGAGAGAAAGCATCCCAGGTCTCAAGCTCATGTCCTTAACTTCAATAGTTGCAATTGTAGAGGTATGATGGAAGAGTTGTCCAAAGCAGGCCGAGAGAATGGACTAAAAATCAGCAGATGAGCAGCAGCAGACATTGAAACAGAAATTTCATAACCTGCAGCAAAAATTTATTCTGGTCAAAATGAAGGATTCAATGAGAAAGATGAACACTCATGTTAACAAAGGTGGTCAAGGAGAGTATCCAATCAAACGCTAAGACATAAAAAATGGTAAAACTAAAGGATTGGGAATATTTTGGGGACCAGCAGCAGGTGACTAAAAAAAGTCAATAAAAAGGGACAAAATTAACTGTGAAATTAAATCAGCAAGAAATATTTAAAAAGCACAGTAAGAGCTATGAAAGAAAGAAAGGAGCTAAAATCAATGTGGGGCCCTTGGAGCAACTGGAGAATTGATAACAAGGAATAGGGAAATGGCAGATAACATAAACTAAAATTTCACATTTGTCTTTGTGTTGGAGGACACAATAAACTTGCCAAAGAAAACAGACAAGCAAAGCATTAATGAGAGGCAAGACCTTGTAACAGTCTCTATCATGTAGGACAAAGTATTTGACAAACTAATGGGATTAAAAATAGACAATTTGCCAGAACTTTCAAGAAGGAGTTAGATGTAGTTCTTAAGTCGGTCAGACCCAATGATCACCATGATCAATCTGAGGACTGAGATGCAGTGCTTCAAGAAAGTAAATGATCACTCATGAAGGTCAGTGAATTTCCCTTCTAATGCCTTACCCTACTAGCTGAATAACAAGACTTATACCCTGTTCAATGTAGCAAGCAACACAATCACTCACATAGCAACAAGTTATATCAATCAGAAATTATACTTAGTATTCATGGCTTTTGCTTCACTCACACAAAGGCTAATACGTAAGGCTCGTAATACTATTACAGGGCTTGAACACAGTCGGTAACTATTCAAACATGATGGCCACATCACTGAAAACGTTTTTGAGCCCCTCCCTGGAATTCTTCCTTCTCTATTACAGGCATGGCACATATTCAGATACCATTTGTCATTTAATTTATTCTGACTCCTCCTTATCACAGACCTGCCATCTTTGTTTTTTTCTTGCCTTCCAAGTACTCTGTACTTGCTTAAAACTTATTACCGTACATCTCTATCTTTTCAAGTTCTGACCAAAACCGGTTGACCTCAAACTTTAACTCCATTTCTCTTTGCACAGGTGCTACCCAACCTGTTGAATTGTTCCAGCATTTTGACTATTCTTAGTCCAGGGATATTTTGAAGGAATATTGTATTGATGGATCAGCACATGTAGAATCACCATTACACAAATTGGGTAAGAAATATTTTTGCTCTTTTTGTCAAGAGCTTCTTGTCAGTATGCTAAGTTAGCATCATGACAGAAAAGATTCACATGTTGGAAATCATAAAAAGCAGATGAACATTTAAAGCAATATTTTATGCAAATATTGTTATGACCTGATTATTTGTACAATTTAACAATAGAGACAATCACAGAATCATAGAATGGGTGGTTATTTGGCCTGTTGTACCTTCCCTGGTTCTATTCCCTAGGGCTAATCTTGTGCCTTTTCCCCATTTCTATGCATACCATTTCTATTGAAGTAACCAATGCCCTCTTGAAAGCCTGAAGTGAACCTGTCTCCATCACATTTTCAAGCAGTGCATTTCATACCCTAACTACTCACTGTAAGAAAATGTTTCCCTCACATTGCTCTTGCTTTGTTTGTACATCACTTTAAATCTATGCCCTTTCACTTGCTTTTGGTAGATGACTTGCTTAGCATGCAAGAGGTAGTGGGATCGATGTCTGTATTTTCCACAGTGCTTTGGGTGGCATGGTGGCTCAGTGGTTAGCACTGCTGCCTCATAGCACTAGGGACCCAGGTTCGATTCCAACCTCAGGTGAATGTATGTGTTGAGTTTGCACTTTCTCCCGGTGTCTGCATGGGTTTCCTCCAGGTGCTCTGGTTTTCTCCCACAATCCAAAGATGTGCATGTTAGGTGAATTGGCCATGCTAAATTGCCCATAGAATTCAGGGAAATGTAGGTTAGGGTAAATATAGGTTACTCTTCAGAGGGTTGGTGTGCATGTGTTGGGCACTGTAGAGATTCTGAACAGCTTCTCCATCTATCTGACTCAGTCATGATTTTTAAAACCTCTACCAAGTCTCCAGGTAGCCCTCTTCTCTCCAAAAGGAACAGTCCCAAATTCCTCAAAACTGAATTTTCTTATTCTTTGAACCATGCTAATAAATCACAATGCAGCACCCACAATTGTACATAATTCTTCAGATAAGATCTAACAAGTATCTTGTACAAGTTCAACATCATGCCAGCGGAAGTGGTGGAGGCTGGTACAATTGCAACACTTAAAAGGCATCTGGATGATTATATGAACAGGAAGAGTTTAAAGGGATATGGGTCAAGTGCTGGCAAATGGGACTAGATTATGTTAGTATATCTGGTCGGTATGGATGAGTTGGACCGAAGGGTCTGTTTTCATGCTGTATATCTCTATGACTCTATGATTCTATCATCTCTTTGCTCTCGTACTCTATACTCCTGATAATAAAGTCGAGGACATTGTATTCTTTATTTGCTGCACTCTTCACCTGTCCTGCCTTCCTCAATAATTTATGCACTTTAACACCTAGTTCCCTCTGTTCCTGAAAGCTATTTAGATTTGCACTCCCTATTTCATATCATCTTTCAAAATTCTTCAGTGTGCACCACCTCACACTTTTATGCATTGAACCTCATTCATGACTGATCCACCATTCCACCAAATTGGTGATGTCCTTTTGGAATTCTGCACTGCCCCCTCAGTTTATAATTCCTTCAATTTTTCTGCAAACTTTAAAATTGTCCCTGCACACTAAATTGCAGATTGTTAATATGCATCATGTATCCCAGAAACCTATTTCTGGGTATGTGTCTCATTCTTTACCTGATGGTGGTACACTTTAACTATAAATATACCATTTATAATAAGTGGATTCTGAATACCTTAGTTATTTAAATTGGCTTGGCATTACCATTAACCCCTTACATACAGAGATGGCTTTTGACCTGCTTTTTCAGGTTTGTATCAGCACCACTATGCTTTTGTTCTACTGATGGCATGGAAAGACATAATGATTCTTCAGAAATCCCTACATACCTGCAATCCAAGTAAGATAATGATTTGATTTAATTTTGAAATCAAATTTCACACTAAGAAAGCAACATGATCAAGGTATTACCAACAAAACTGATTATTTAGTGCAGTTTTTTCTGATCCATGCGCCAACTAACATTGTATAGTTAGGTTGTCGATGAGCCATGATCTCATAAAATGGTGCATCAGGAACAAAGGGCTAAATTGCTACTCCTGTTCTATGATAGATTTGTTAGTATTGTTTACATTTGTATTTTTGTAATTACAGTAGGTGATACAGTATGTAAAATTCAACAAAACGAACTGGCAAATTAACTCTTCATAAACCAACTACACTGGCCGTAACAATGACTAATTAAATTGTGTTTCAAGTCACTTAACCCAAGATGATATTTATCCAGCACATAAACAAATAATCACACCTATGATATCACATCTGATGAAGGGTTACTGAACATGAAATGCTAACTCTGCTTTCTTCTCACAGATGCTACTAAGCCTGTTGAGTTTCTTCAGCAATTTCTGTTTTTGTTTTAGATCTAAGCATCTGCAATTCTTTTATTAATCCTGTCTACCTACTCAGTTTCTACCATTGGTTTAGTTGCTGTGTTCCATACTCTGCACCTTAGCATAGTGTCAGAAACAAGCCCAGCACCAGGGAGGCAGGATGGCAGATCCAGGTGGGGATGGGAGGGTGGAATTAGGGAGTGAGGTGTGGAGGGTGAGAGGGATGTTAGATAGAGGAGATGTGGCCATGAAAAGAAAATTTTGCAAGGGATGAGGGTGTGGAGGGAGGGAGGCTCCAAGTGGCACCTCTGTGTCTAAAAACTTTTTTTCTTTGATCCAACATCTTTGGCAAAACCTTGGTCACTATCTAACATTTTTTTTAAGCTCAGTACACTTTATTGTTTGATCACATCTCTATGAAGTACCTTCTGATACTCTATTATGCCTGGGCTGCTATGAAATGTGAATACATGACTGTTACAAGATCCTCGATATAAAGGAAGTCATGAGAGAGAGAAGAAATAAATAGGGTAAGGGTTAAAGTGTATGTTTAGTTATGTGCCTGGTGTAGATTCACTTTGAATATCAGCGGATTTCATTCTCAAGACCTGGTTGCTGCATGATCGATCATGACAACCTATAAAGACTGTGAGAAAAAGAGCCATGTTTAGGATGCCTGGCATGTCCACAAGGATCCTCAACAACTTTTACAGATGCACCTTGAAAGCGTAGTGTCCAGGTACATAACAGCCTAGTATGGCATTGCTTTGCCCAGGACCACGAGAAGCTACAGAAGGTTGAGTGCACAGCCCAGACTATCACATAAGCTAACCTTCCTATCATGAACTCCATTTACGTGGCTCATTGCCGCAAAAGGCTGCCAACATCATCAAAGAATCATTGCACTTCGGTATTGCTCTCCAACCTCTTCCATCAGGCTGAAGATACAGAAGTTTGAACACACACACACCAATAGGTTCAAAAACAGCTTCTTCCCACCCATTATTAGACTGATGAATAGACTCTCTAACTTCAAATAATGCTGATCTTTTCTAACACTAGCTCTGTGAGATGTAACCTGTATGCCTCTGTCAAAATGTTCTTTTCACCCTATGATCTGTGTGTCCTTGCTTACTATGATCTGCCTGTACTATTCGTAAACAAAGCTTTTCACTGTACTTAAGTACATATGACAATGCATCAAATCAAATCAAATTAGCAAACTCTCAGACAGCTAAGGAGGTTGCACAAAGAGAATGAGAAGTAATTCATATAATGTTCAGTCAGTAGGTGTTACAGATAGAAAACTTTAACTTGATCGGGAATTGGGAGAATTGATAGGTGATTATGTCAGAGGGATCCTTCTGATCATCTACTATTGGTCTCAGGTTTTACTGATCTTCCACTGATGTCCCAGTAATTGAACATAAGGTCCTCTGAGAAAACTAATGATACTAATTTCACAAAGGACAATTTCAAAAGAATAAAGGGAAAGTTAAGTTAATGAATTGAGAGAGAGTTCATTGTTGCACAAAATTAATGTTGAAGTCACAGGGAAACCATTAATAGCTGTAATACTGAATATGCAGTATACAAATATACAAATACTAAAAGTATCAAGATAAATTTCACCAAACTTGATGAACTAATCAATAAGGTGAGATAACGAATATAAATGAATTCTACAAAGATGGAATTTATCTTCAACGATAACACAAAATGAGTAATATCAAGTCAACAGTGTGTTATGCATTTAGTCCAGTTGTGAAGCCAGTATAAAATAGGTTGCCAATTTACTACTGTCAGTTATATGCTAGTACTTAACTTCAGTTCTACCCTGGACAATATTTGCTAGAAGAAAGATGTAGCTGACAATGATATGAATATAAGACTAATTAGAAATACATTTAAAAAAAACTAAAGAATCTGGAATGGTGCAATTAAAGATGGGTAAGAAATCTTTCAAATCTTTCAACAGTTGAAGGACTCAGAGAAATTGAAAGCCTAAAGGTTGTTAATGCAAAGAGTCAGTAGAACTTCAACCTATCCAGCTAATATTTACCAGACACATACACATCCCACACCAAAATGTAATGCAATCGGGTCCTGAGAAAATCAGTGAACTATTTTGTGCAACAATAATCTGAAATGATTTTTACCACAGTATTACTACAGCATTTCATACATGCGTAAATATTCAGATTCTTTCCTAATTCATTGATTTTATTAAATTAACCATGGGTCTTCTGCTCTGAAGAACTGGACAAAGCAAGGACGCCACAGAGATAAAAGAAATGAGCAGAAAGCTTTATCTTTATACAGCCATTGTTAGACTTCACTGACT
The DNA here is from genome assembly GCF_004010195.1 of Chiloscyllium plagiosum. NCBI lineage: Eukaryota > Metazoa > Chordata > Chondrichthyes > Orectolobiformes > Hemiscylliidae > Chiloscyllium > Chiloscyllium plagiosum. Next base: position 105,171,156 of record NC_057710.1, read on the forward strand.
TTGTTTAGATGACAGAACATATATTTCACATAGTAAGCAATACAATAACAACACTTCATATTTAAACAGCGCACCCCTTAACATTTTGCAGGAAGTTACAAATGTTTCACTGATAAGTTGCTTGTGTGCCTACATCTGGGTAACATAGTGCAGACTCACACATTATCTGATCTTAATCAAAAATCACATTGGTAAATCAATGGTTTTTAGAAACAGGCAGTGTCTTTGTTAAAAGAGTGCACCACCTTCCATTGCCCGAAAGGAGCTAATTTCAGCAGATGACTGATAGGGAGAAGAGCAATTTCTTACCGTGGGTGACGATGCCTGACCTCATTAAGCTTTTCTCAACTCAATTACTCTGACTTCAGTGAAAAGTTTAATGCTTAAATTACAAAGGAATTTGTAAAAGGTTGTCTTCCTGCCATAGATTTCCTTTGCAAACGCATGATGCTGTCACTTTATATACCTTATTTAAAGTGTTCACATGAAGTGACCTGTTGGAGCAGCATTTAAGATATTTCCTTTAAATAATTGAAGTTTCTCTCTCGGGAATGAGGCAGCCAGCTCCTTGAATTCTGGAACATTGCAGAACTGACTTTATTGTGTGATGTCAAGTGGAAACATGGCAGCAGTCGGCCAATTTTGGCCTTGCAGCACTTACCACCCATTGTTCTCTTCCTTACTGGCATGGTGCAATTCTGCAGCGGATTGGAGGGAGTAGGTTCTTGCTGTGTAAGCTTCCTTTAACGTGATAATTAGGATGTGGTAGTAAATATTGAAGACCAATGCAATTGTGATGAGAGATAGCATGTAGTCCACCCGGGACAAATTATACCAGAGGTCCTAAAATAAAACCACTTCAAAATTATGGGAAAAATGATGCAGTTCTTCCATTCCATTATTGGTCCTTCTCTGCCATCCACCTCCAACTTTTTTTTGTTGGCATAACCCATTCCAGCTCAGCTAATACTTAAACCACAAAGGAATCTGTAAAAATCTGTCCTGTTATCATAACTTTCCATTGCAAAATTTTGTTACTGTCAGTTTTTATATCTTTCTTAAGTCTCCGTGAAAGCATTGGTTAATGGAACATTTAAGAGACTATCTTTCAGCAATTAAGGTGTCTGGATGGAGATTCAGAGTTGCCAAACTCCACTCTCTCAAGTTTCAACTCTGGCAGTTTGCCAAGTTCATTCAGTGAAGTAAAAATACGAGATAGTCCTCTCCCGGATTTAATTCAGTTTGTGATGTTGTGGTAGTCTCGTTCAATGTCTAGATTTAGGTTACCTGTTCAATGGACATTTACTCCCTTGGGTGAGGATTCATTGCGTTTGTAAACAGAATCTTGACATACTGTCATTCCAGAGAACAAGACTCGACTGACACCAAGTATACGACCAAGGAAATGCCTATTACACAAATGATAGCATACTGGTCATGTTATTGAACTAGAAATCCAAATATATTTCCTAATGATTAAGCAGACCTGACAAATTCAAAGTTAAAAATCACACAACACCAGGTTATAGTTCAACAGGTTTAATTGGAAGCACACTAGCTTTCGGAGCGTCGCTCCGAAAGCTAGTGCTTCCAATTAAATCTTTTGAACTATAACCTGGCGTTGTGTGATTTTTAACTTTGTACACCCCAGTCCGACACCGGCATCTCCAAATCATGAAAACTTCAAAACAGCTAGGAGGTTTCAATTCAGTTAATTAACTAACTCTGGCAATGATAACAAGCAGGGTGTCAGTAATGGTGACAATGAAACTGCTGGACTCATATAAAAACCCCACTGGCTCATTCATGTCCCCTTGAGAAGGAAATCTGCCATCCTGATAGCGTCAAGTCTATATGCGACATTACACCCACAGCAACATAGTTGATTCTTAACTGTACTGAAAACAACAAAGTTTGGAGATCACAATGGCTCAGGCAACATTTATGGAAAGAAAGCAAGCCAACATTTCACGTTTAAATGACTCTTCATCAGGGAGTCCTTTAGATTCGAAATGTTAGCTTGGTCTCTCTCCATGGATGCTGCCTGACCCCTTGTGATCTCCAGGATGTTTTGTTTCCAATCATTTGCTCCTGACTCTTAACTGTACCATGAATTGTTCTAGTTGTGCTAACAATTACCATAAGTCACAGGATTCACAGCTCACCAACACCTCCTCAGAATAAGAGAGTTGGGCAAAAGTGCTAACCTTGCTAGTGATGTCCACATCCGTCAAATGAAACAAAAGGAAAAGTACAGAGAACAAATGTTATTAACTACAGGGGAATTATTTACCATCAAGGAGATGCCCTGAATAAATGATGAAAGGCTTAAAAAAAATCTGCCCTTATTTTGCAACTTGAAATAAAACCACAGGAAGTGCTGAAGAAACAGAGCAGGTCTGGTTGCATCTGTGGAGAGAGAGTGAGAAAGAGACAGAGACAGAGTTAACATTTCAAGTTTAATATGACTCTTCTTCAGAAGTAATCATAATCAAACTTGAAATGTTAATTCTGTTTCCTTCTCCACAAATATTGCCAGATCTATTGAGTTTCACCAGCACATTATGTTTTTTGTTTGATTACAGATTTCCAAGTACCTGCAATATTTTATATTCAGACTTGGCTGTGCCACTTTCAGTGTCACTCTAAATTTCACATGTTCTCTGATAGCTCAGTGACTGAACAAGATAAAGTCAGAAGAGAATCCATATGATGCCCTCCCTCCATCCCAAGTATTTGAGATAGGCACTGACAGCAGGAAAGGCAAAAGAAAACCTTTCATTAGTAATGATCATTCACAAACTCTGGATGTTGAAAGGAACTTTCGAGTTGAAGTATTTTGAAGTGTGGTCACTGCTTTAACATATTCAACACAGTAACCAACTTGCACGTGGCAAGTTTGCACAAATAACAGTGAGGTACATGACCAGATAACTTGTTTTTGTTGGGACAACATCAAGAAAAAACTGTTTTTCTTCAAGGTGTTACCATCTTTAACATTGAGCTAACAGGGAAAAAAATGATCTCAGTTGAAAATCAGATTCTCCAACTGTCCAACCATGTTATCTAGAGTGTTAACTAGATTTATGGTCCTCATGTTCCAGAATTAGAATTTGAACCAAAACTTTTGAATTCAGATATAAGGATCAGCTAAAACTGGCTAGTCATACTTTTAGATAGAAGACTTGCATTTCCATGCTTTAATAACAGACAAATATGAAGTATTATTTTCCATTTTTTTAAGATCTCACCATGGCAGAGTTACTGTGCTACCATCCCCATAGTTTCAGTTCAGAAACAGGATTGATTCATGGGTGAGCTGCTGGAGGACTAGATGGTGGCTAATGCTGTGCCTTTATTAAGAAAGGCTGTAAGGAGAAGCCTGGGAAGTAGAGACCTGTGAGCAGTAAGTTGTTGGAGGTGATTTTGAAAGATAGGATTTACATGCATTTGGAAAGGCGAGGACTGATTAATGATAGTCAACATGGCTTTGTGAAGGTGAAATTATGTCTCACAAACTTGATTGAGTTTTTTGAGGAAGTAACCAAAAAGGTGGATGAGAGCAGAGCAATAGATGTCGTTTACATGGGTGTTAGTAAAGCCATTGAGAAGGCTCCACATGGTGGACTATTTAGTAAAATTAGATGGGATTTCAGGGAGAACTTTCCAATTGGATTAAAAAAATTGGCTTGACAGTAGAAGACACTGGGTGGTGGTTAAGGGTTGTTTCTTTCAGACTAGAGGCCTAAGACCAGGGATCAGTACTGAGTCCATTTAGACTCTCATTTAGATAAACAAAAGCGATGAAAATTTAGAAGGCATGGGTAGTAAGCTTGTGGATGATACCAAAATGAGTGGTATTGTGAACAGTGAAGAAGGCTGTCTCTGGTACAAAGTGATCTTGATCAATTGGCTTAATGGGCTGAGAAGTGGCAGATGGAGTTTAACTTGGATAAATGTGAAGTATTGCATTTTTGTAAAATAAACAAGGGCAAACTATATAATTACAGTTAGCACCCTGCATAGTGTTGTAAAACAGAGAGACGTAAGGGTTCAGGTTCATAATTCTTTGAAATTTGCATCACATGTAGACAGGGTAGTTAAGAAGGTGTTTAGCATGCTTGCCTTCATTCCTCAGACTTTTGAGTTCAGGAGTTTGGATGTCATCTTGAGGTTGCAGAGGATATTGGTGAGGCCTCTTCTAGAGTACTGTGTACAGTTCTGGTCACCATGTTATAGGAAGAATATTATTAAATTGGAGAGGATTCAGAAAAGATTTACCAGGATGTTGCTGGAAATGGAATGTTTGAGTTATAAAGATGCGATGGGACATTTTTCACTGGTGCTCAGGGGGTTATAGACTGACCTTATAGAGATTCATAAAATCATGAGGGGCATAGATAAGATAAATAGCAAGGGTCTTTTCCTTAGGGTGAGGGATTTCAAGATAGTGGGCATTTTTTAGGGTAAGAGGAGAGAGATTTAATAAGGACATGAGGGCCTTTTTTTTCCACAGAGTGATTCAGATATGGAATGAACGGAGGAAGTGGTGGATGCAGGTACAGTCACAACATTTTCTACCCCTCAGTTCTTTTCAATACCTTTCCACTACTGTCCTGAGATGATCTTCATGTAACAACTAATGTCATTATTTCCATCCAGCCATTCAAAATCATTAGTGGTCACTCACAAGATAACTTCAAATAAAGACCTCACTGAGATCAATTACATTGAAAATGATTGTTTATTGCTTTTCCAGGAACAAAGAGTAAACTAACTGGAATTATTTGATTAGTTCATGCAGGGACCTAACTCCATCTTTCAAGACAATGTGTTGACCCCTAAAATTATTTAGCAAACCAGAACAGTGACTTTAATAGCTCTTTGCTAGCATGATAAATATGTTCAGATTCTTTAAAGATTCTATCCTTGTAATTTCAAATGGATTTGCAGTATGATACAAGGACAGAATGGTTTTCTACTTTGCCACTCGTGAATATCAAAGATTATTCATTTTCTCGAATAATAACAGGTCAAGTACTTTAAAGAAAATCCATGCAAACTGGACAAGATTGCACTCATAATAGAAGATATTGCATTTTCATTTCTATTTTCCACTACATCCTTAAATTATCAAGTGTCTTGTTGACTCTTATCTGTGGGATTGTAAGAAATAGGTTAATACCTCCGTTTGAGTGGAAAGCAGAGAAATGTTGAACTCTTTGGTGCATTGACCAATATCATAAACAAAGCTTTCCAGCCTCATCGGGTAATAACATCATAAAGAATGAAGAACCTTTCTGTTATTCCACAATTACATACAAGGAATCTTCCTGCCAGCTTTATGTCAGTTACACATCGTAACAAGAACTTTTTTTGTTTTTCTTCTCATAAATCTAACTGCTCTACGAAAGCAATTATCTGAACATAAATATATACAGTAATGGATATAGCAAAACTAAAGCCAAACTCTCTTTGACTGTCATTTTAATTTTGCTCAACTCAGATGATCAGGATCAGCCCACTTAAATTGAAGAGTCATTAAGATCCAACAACCTTTATGTACAGTGACAAAAACTTAGAGAGCTGTAGAGTATAGTCTAGGAAAAGATTGTGATGTCTGGAGGCAGTGCTGCATCAGTGATATGAGCTTGATTGGTTTGTAAGCCCTCTGGTGAAATCAGATAACCAAGGAAGTGCTGCTTGTTCCGTCTGACTGACATTCAAAGATATAAATTGAACTCAACAGCATTAATGCAAGCCATTCAACACTCACGCTTTTTTCACATTCAGCTGATGTTCAGCTGCAGACAGTTACATTGTGCAGGCAACACAATAAACCTTGTAACCCCTGTAATGTCATCAATTCTGAAATACTTTTGGTGCTGAACTTGGACTGCAGGGCGTTTGGTGGAATCAAAGCAATCCTCTCTGAGTAATGAGAGAAGTTAGATTTCTCCTCTCTTCATGGAGTACAACTCAGTGGTGACTAATATTGACCCTTGCTCTGGTATTGATGAATTATCCGGTTGGTCACAATCTCATTGCTTCCAACATCACTTCTTGTCAATTACCGTGGAGCCTCGACTTAGGTTCATTTGCTTAAATTGCAATGATCTTATATTCTGCTCCACCTGAATCTTTTGTAAACTGATCTTGACACAATCAAATTCAGCTCCACTGATTATCACTTGCTAAATTCTGTCTTATATTACAGATTGAAGCATGGTGCAAGCTGAAATATTGGGGGAGCTGGAGATAGTGAGAGGAATTGCCAGAGGATGCAGCAGGAAGTAGATAGGCTGAAGACTTGGACAGAGAAATGTGAGGTGATGTATTTTGGAAGATCTAATGCAGGATGGAAGCATGCAGTAAATGGCACAACCCTTCATTGTATCAACATACAGAGGGATCTAGACATACAGGTCCACAGTTCCCTGAAAGTAACAACATAAGTGAATACGGTGGTCAGGAAGGAATATGGCATTTATCCTTAATTAGACAAAGTATAGAGAATAAAATTAGCAATTAAAGTTGCAACTTTAGTGAGACCGCATTTGGAATATTACATGCAGTTCAGGTGACTACACAAGGACGTGGAGACTTTGGACATGATGCAGAAACAGTTTACCTGGTTTGGAAGGTATTAACAATGAGGAGAAATTGAACAATGTTGGTGTGTTTTCACTTGAATGTTGAAGGATGAGGGACAACCTGATAGAACTTTACAGAATTTTGAGAGGCATGGATGGAATGGATGGTCAGAGTCATTTTCACAGAGTAGAAATGTCAATTACTGGGGGACGTAGGTTTTAAAGGGAAAAGGGGGCAGGTTTAAAGGAGATGTGAAGGGCAAGTTTTATTACACAATGAGGGTGGTTAAATGTCTGTTTTGCTCTGTCAGAGGAGGTGCTGGAGGTGGCTAGAACAATGTTTAAGAGACAACTTGACAGATATATGAAATGGCAGGCAATACAGGGATATGAACTGTGTACAGGCAAAAGTTTTTTTTTATTTTAGAAAGGCATCATGTAGCAGCCCAGTCTTGTTAGGCCAAAAGGCCTGTTCCTCTGCTGTACAATGTTTTGTTGTGAATGCATAGCCTGAAGCAATTCCATTTCAGAATCAACCATTGAGTCGCTGAACGTAACATTCATATATCGAGGAGGTGTATCAGAAATCATTGAGTGTGATGTTGGCCCAGCTATTCAGTTAGGGAGATAACATTGCAGCAGTGAAGACAGGATTTCCATGTCAGGTCGATGTGGAAGTCTTGATGCAGCAGAATCTGTTGGAATTTCCTGGGGAATATAAACTTCTGATTGGCAAGTAATCAATGTCTGGAACCGTTCAAAAAATCTGAATCAGAGAGTTCTCACTTTCATTATTTTAACAGCTAGCCAGGAACAGATAGAGAATTTAATATCTGCTCTAATGCCTAGGTAACATCAAATTGACAATAGTCTATAGAGACACCCAAGATGGCCGAGAGACACAACCACCAACCCCCTCCTCAACCTGAAACTCCCGAGATCCCAAAACTACACGCCTTTGTTAATCCTTAGAAGAGTAGAAAGGCAGTAGGAGTATACTTTAGAGGGAAACGAGGAGGGCAAAAAGGCGACATGAGATAATAAGGAGAATCCAAAGGGTTTTTACAAATACATTAAGGACAAAAGTGTAGCTAGAGAGAGAATAGGGGTCCTCAAAGATCAGCAAGGCAGCCTTTGTGTGGAGCCACAGAAAATGGGGGAGATACTAAATGAGTACTTTGCATCAGTGTTTACTGTGCAAAAGAATATGGAAGATATAGAATGTAGGGAAATAGATGGTGACGCCTTGAAAAATGTCAATAGACAATAGACAATAGAAAATAGGTGAGGAGTAGTCCATCTGCCCTTCGAGCCTGCACCACCATTCAATATGATCATGGCTGATCATCCTTAATCAGTATCCTATTCCTGCCTTATCTCCATAACCCTTGATTCCACTATCCTTGAGAGCTCTATCCAACTCTTTCTTAAATGAATCCAGAGACTGGGCTTCCACTGCCCTCTGGGGCAGAGCATTCCACACAGCAACCACTCTCTGGGTGAAGAAGTTTCTCCTCATCTCTGTCCTAAATGGTCTACCCTGTTTTTTTAAGCTGTGTCCTCTGGTTCGGCACTCACCCATCAGCGGAAACATGTTTCTTGCCT
>NC_057710.1:105182337-105197541 GCF_004010195.1 Chiloscyllium plagiosum
TGTTCACCAGATTGCAACCCCACATCTAATCTGGAAAGGGAAACCATTGAGGTGAAAGTCCCTGAGCAGACAGAGGGTGCATGTGAAAGCCTTGCTAATGCATCCTCTGAGCTTCCTTCTCAGATGCGGAGGTGAAGCTGATGGTCCCTGATATTGCTACTTCCTGGGCAGAACTTTCCTGTGTGCCATTTCTGCCAGCATAAAATAACAGATGGAACTTGTTGTGACAGGTGCAGATTAAGAAAAACATCGGATGGGTGGCAGTGGGAGAGCAGTACAGCACAGCGCAATGAAGCTCGCTGCATTGGGCCAGGGGAGTCGCTATGTTCTCCACATGAGCAGCTCTTCAGCAGCTGAAGTATTTACTCCTCTTATGTCTGCCACCACAATGTCCCTCCAGATTCCATCATCCGTCCAGTCTCAATCACCATGTGGGGCAAAGGGACAAATTGAATGAAATGGAAGTGGATGGGCTAGCAGTTAATGGCAACACGGGGCAAGAGAAATGGTGATGTGTTCCCATTGAGTGAGTAAGAAACACAGAGAATAGGAAGGATTAGTAGTTTGACAGGATTTGGGAGCTATGAGTGGCCATGATGCATGCATCAACGAGAATTATAGTAACTGAGACTTGGTGAGAGCTATGTGCAGTGGAAAGTTAGACTATGGTCCTGTGAGTTTGAGGCAGCATAGAGAAGCTGGTGAAATGTATCCTTTCAGAATATAGTTCAGCTCTTTCCTAGACTACTGTGCATTACATTGTAACTGGGACATACCACTGACCCAGGCCACTGTCTTGGTCCAGGCTGACTGTGACTGGCAGCATCATCTCCTCTAGCTGTCTACAGGAATGAAGTACTCCCTTCCTCTCCAGCCATCCCAAACCTCCAACATCTCCAGCACTGTGTCAGCAAATCAGATTCTCTCTCCACGCCATATCCTTGCCAATGAAAACGGAGCATCATTGAATGAACTCCTGGCTTACAGTGATGTACGAGGTAAAAACAATGACTGCAGATGCTGGAAACCAGATTCTGGATCAGTGGTGCTGGAAGAGCACAGCAATTCAGGCAGCATCCGACGAGCAGTAAAATCGACGTTTCGGGCAAAAGGATTCCTGATGAAGGGCTTTTGCCCGAAACGTCGATTTTGCTGCTCCTCAGATGCTTGCCTGAATTCTGTGCTCTTCCAGCACCACTGATCCAGAATCTGGTTTCCAGCATCTGCAGTCATTGTTTTTACCTCGTACATCACTGTAAGCCAGGAGTTCATTCAATGATGCTCCGTTTTCATTGGCAAGGATATGGCGTGGAGAGAGAATCTGATTTGCTGACACAGTGCTGGAGATGTTGGAGGTTTGGGATGGCTGGAGAGGAAGGGAGTACTTCATTCCTGTAGACAGCTAGAGGAGATGATGCTGCCAGTCACAGTCAGCCTGGACCAAGACAGTGGCCTGGGTCAGTGGTATGTCCCAGTTACAATGTAATGCACAGTAGTCTAGGAAAGAGCTGAACTATATTCTGAAAGGATACATTTCACCAGTTTCTCTATGCTGCCTCAAACTCACAGGACTATAGTCTAACTTTCCACTGCACATAGCTCTCACCAAGTCTCAGTTACTATAATTCTCGTTGATGCATGCATCATGGCCACTCATAGCTCCCAAATCCTGTCAAACTACTAATCCTTCCTATTCTCTGTGTTTCTTACTCACTCAATGGGAACACATCACCATTTCTCTTGCCCCGTGTTGCCATTAACTGCTAGCCCATCCACTTCCATTTCATTCAATTTGTCCCTTTGCCCCACATGGTGATTGAGACTGGACGGATGATGGAATCTGGAGGGGCATTGTGGTGGCAGACATAAGAGGAGTAAATACTTCAGCTGCTGAAGAGCTGCTCATGTGGAGAACACAGCGACTCCCCTGGCCCAATGCAGCGAGCTTCATTGCGCTGTGCTGTACTGCTCTCCCACTGCCACCCATCCGATGTTTTTCTTAATCTGCACCTGTCACAACAAGTTCCATCTGTTATTTTATGCTGGCAGAAATGGCACACAGGAAAGTTCTGCCCAGGAAGTAGCAATATCAGGGACCATCAGCTTCACCTCCGCATCTGAGAAGGAAGCTCAGAGGATGCATTAGCAAGGCTTTCACATGCACCCTCTGTCTGCTCAGGGACTTTCACCTCAATGGTTTCCCTTTCCAGATTAGATGTGGGGTTGCAATCTGGTGAACATATCAGTCACATGTCACCACAGCTGGCTGAGGAAGAAACTGCCCAGGTTTCTGAAAGTCAGAGGTTTGTCAGGCACCTACTCAGGTTCGGGCAAAAGACAATCCAGTAGTCTGTGCCTGTAACCACTGAGGAAAATTGCAAAGACGGGCACAGGAATGGCAGGCAGATTTCTCAGACACAGTCAGAAATTTGGATCAAGGAATGGAGGAGTGATTCGGCATTGTCATTGGACCGTGCTGGCTTCTTACATGCGTGTGTCTGGCTGCCTCCATGGAGAGATTGGTAACCACAATAGACACTTAGGTTCAGTGGATTCTGTGTTGGCTGAGTAGCCAGGTGGACTGCAGTCAATTTCTGCAGCGAGAGGTACTCCGCACAAATGGCAAGGAGAGTGGGGAATTAATGACCTTGACCCCACTGCAAGTGCCCTGTCTTCTTATGAATACACAGTGATACCCGGGTACACCTACTTCACGGCAGGACCCTGTCAGTTAACGTGTGTCCTTTAGGCTCAGTTACTCCTGATGGAATCAACCAGTTCTTCGAGGCTAGCAAAGCCAACTGCAGAGCGGTCTCCCTTCAGGTCTGCTATAGAGGTCCACAAGACCATAGGATGGTGCAACATAGGAAAAGAGGCAGGCCATTCACCACATTAAGTTTCATCTTCCATTCAGTGGAATTATGGCTAACCTGATAAGCCTCAACTCCACTTCCCTGCCTTTTCCCCAGAACCCCTGATTCTTACCAATTAAAAATCTGTCTGTCTCAGATAAGAACATCTGATATAGTCAGGACTGTTCTTTGAGGTAGTGTGAGAAAGGAAAAGAAATCACTTACTGATATCACAGACAACTTAGATAACACATGACATTAAATATTCCTGTAAACATTTTGTAAACATATATGCATTTGGACTCTTAAAATGTCTGCTATAATGTTGTTGTTGCTGTCAGACCTGGTTAAGTTGCACCCATGCGAGAGATGAATAACTTTCTCAGACATCTAAAGGATGAAAGAAATTATAATTCCAGCAGCCAAGCATTGTTCATCTTTCACACACAATCAGCTGCTTGACTGCAGATAGCCTCAGACATCAGGAATCTTTGGAGCATGATGTTGATAATTGTAGCCAAGGCATTGCACTTTAATGTGAACGGTACTGAATCAAAACACAATGTGCAGGGACTTGGTTAGGACCTGACCTCAATCTTTCATACAAAGTGGCTGCCACCACAAGCTGTTTGTAAATACGTTTGATTGTGAATCTGCTAGGGGCAATTGTACACATCAAGAAGCAAGCAATTCTGTAATGAAATTCCTTGGGCATCCGATTACAATTCATAAGTGTCCCAGAGCTCCAAAGTGGTCCATAAGGACTGAAATTGTGTGAGAGTTTGACTGAGACCAAACATGATGATGTGGTGAACCTGGTGGTTTGCTGATTCCAATTCGCATGGATGAAGGGTGGAGGAGCAGATCTTCCATGAAGCATGCAGAGAAATCCTGGTGAAGAATAAGTTGGATGCAGATCTGAACAAGCAATCAGTGAGCTTTATTCACCAGAAACTTGTTCTGACTTTCATGTAGAGTATAGATGCCACCTAGTTCATTGTGGATGGTGGGAGGAATTGGCTGTTGGGCTGATAATAAAGTACAATTGTATGAAAATAAGGCAGTTACTGCTTAATATTGGGATTCCAAATTCACCATTTAAACCTTGAGATGTAAGTCAGAAATTTTCTTTCTGACATTGAGCTTTCATTTTTTTATAATGTCTCGGTGTATTTTCCTAGCTTTCTCACCATTATCCAGGATGATCCAGACAGGGGAAACTTCTGCCCTTTGTTACTGATACCCTGAGGAGGACCAAATGTTAGATTTTACTTCTTCAAGATGCTGCGCTGTTCTTCACCCAAGACTATATGATGTCACCATAGTGGGTGGCACTTACATGAAACTATATAACATTTCAACTCTTATACAGCTGAAAAGAACCATTCACTCATCACCAATTTTATTTTGACTGACATTGGCTTCTGGCAAACAAGATGTTACCTTTGAAATTCTTATTCCCGTTTTCAAACATTTCCTCACCTCTCTCTACCTCTGTAATCTCTTCCAGTTGCATAACTCTCTGGTTTATCTGCACTGGTCTAATACTGAAACTTTGAGCCTCTCTAATTTTAATTGCTCCCCCCATTGGTGATTGCCTTAAGCAGCAATGGTTCTTATTCCAAGAATGCACTGACTAAACCTCACTGACTCTAGCTTTCTTTTCTGCATTGGCGTATTTTAAAACCAAAGTCTCTGAACAAATTTTTATTCAACCAGTCTTTACTTGGCTCAGTGTCAAATTGTAAGACTGGTGAAGCATGAGCAACATTAAAAACATGAGTTGATGTTAGAACCAAAATCTTGAGTGTTGTGCCACCCTGACAGGCAATGAGCTCCAGATTCCCATCATCCAAGTGAAAAAGCTTTTCCTCACATCTCCTTTAAACTTTCTACCCCTTATCTTAAACCTATGCCCCTGGTCATGGATCCCTCCGTCAAGAGGAACAGCTTCTTCCTGCATCCCTTATCTATGCCCTTTAAAGTTTCATATGTAGCAAAAACACAGATAGATTGCTAATTTGACCAAATAGCAAGAGATGCTGAGAAGATTGGCCAAGTTAAACTCTGAAATCACAAAACCCACATGCCAGAAACACTGCAAACACAGCTGCCAGATGTGAATGAAATTGGCATAATGTAAAAGGCAACAGTTATTTTGGACAGATACACCCAACAACTTATTCACTAAACAAAAGCGAGCCCAGGCAGAAAGGCAACAGTTCCTGCTGTACAAAGAAACTTACAGTAGAATGCCATCTAAATGATTGACTCTTGTTTCAAACTACTAAGTGTACCTCCCTAATTGACCAGAACATTAGGGCGGCACGGTGTCTCAGTGGTTAGCACTGCTGCCTCACAGCGCCAAGGACCCAGGTTTGATTCCAGCCTCGGGCGACTATGTGGAGTTTGCACATTCTCCCTGTTTCTGTGTGGGTTTGTTCCGGTTTCCTCCCACAATACAAAGATGTGCAAGTCAGGTGAATTGGCCATCTAATTTGCCCATTGTGTTAGGTGTATTAGTAAATATAGGCTAGGGGAATGGGTTTGGTTGGGTTACTCTTCGGAGGGTCTGTGTGGACTTGTTGGGCTGAAAGGCCTATTTCCGTACTGTAGGGAATCAAATCTAATCTAACAATAGAAAGTTCCAGAAAACCATCTAAAAGGTGGCTCACCTGCAGACATCTCTCTAGGAATCTCTGGAATCGTCTGAGGCCTTCTGAAGAAACCAGTGTAGCAAGAGGTAGAGATCAGCTGAACATCTAGAGAGAGAAAGGAAGAAAGCAGCTCCACAGAGCCAGAGAGAGAGTGACTGCATACAAGAGACTTGGGAGGTATTGTAACCTTAAGGGACCAAATAGGATCTGGGATACTATATTTAGTATTAAAGATGATTGTAATTTTGTTCCTAATGAAGTGGGAATGCTTTGCTTTGGTACCGGTTTGTGTTCATATTGATTTGCCCGCTTCAGTATGTGGACCACCTCGGCACATTAATTCATAACATTCTGGTCGGAGTTGTCTAAAGAGGAACCAGGCAACATATATATCTCAGTCAAGATTTACAATGATGTTGCCAGGGTTGGAGGGCTGAATAGTCTGGGGGGCTGTTTTCCCTGGAGCATTCAAGGCTTATGGATGTTTATAAAATCATGGATAGGGTCAATAGGCAAGGTCTTTTCCCTGGGGATGGGTGCATCCAGAGCTGGAGGGCATAGGTTTAGAGTGAGAAAAGAAAAATTTAAAAGGGACCTAAAGGGCAACTTTTTCACGTAGAGGGTGGTGTGTGTATGGAATAAGCTGCCAAGGAAGTGATGGGGACTGGTACAATCACAACATTTAAAAGGCATCTGAATGGGTATATGAATAGGAGGGATTTACAAAGATATGGGTCAAATGCTTGCAAACGTGACTAGATTAATTCAGGATATCTGGTCAGTATGGATGAGTTGGACCGAAGGGTCTGTTTCCTTCCTGTACATCTCTAAGACGCTATGACTGCTCTCTAGCTCCTCATGGTCTAAGGAAGACAACCACAGTGTGTCCAATCTCTCTTCATAAATGAAACTCTCCATCTGAAGAAATATCCAGGTAAATCTCACATGCATCCTCTCCATTGTAATCACATCTTGAAGCAGGTTTCTTTTCTGAGAGAAATGGCAGTAGGTTGTGCAGAATGACTAGCCTTTCCTAAATAAAACATAACTGAACCTGTCATTCACCGTCATCATCTCACTCCAGCTCCCATTCTTGTGACCCAAGTAGTTCTTTCAAGATCATCATAAAACAATCAAATAACTCACAAATGGGCTGTGCATGTTTCTTTCAAATGATACTATTCAGACAGTGAATATCCTGTCCCACATGATCAACAAGGCCCTCCAACAGATCTCCTCCACTTCCGGCACCTCCGCCCTTGAATCCCATCTCCTCCATCCGTAAAATGGATAGAACCCCCGGTCCACACCTTTGACCCCACTAATCTCTGAATACAGTGCATTATCCTCTGCCATTTCTGTCACCTACGGTCAGACCCCGCCATCAAAGGTATATTTCCCTCCCCACCTCTACCTGTGTTCTGCAAAGACTATTCCCTCCACGAGTCCCTCATTAGGTCCATGCCCCCTACCAGACCACCCTCCACACAGCTGGCACCTTCCCTTGTCTTCGCAAGAGGTGTAAAACCTCAGCCCACATCTCCCCACTCACATCCATCCATGGCCCTAAAGGACCATTTCAAATCTGGTGGAGCTTTTCTTGCACATCCATCCACTTCATCTACTGTGTCCATTGCTCTTGATGTGGTCTCCTCTACATAGGGGAGACAGAACACCAACTTGTGGAGTGGTTCAGGGAACATTTCTGGGACACACGTACCAAACAGCCCCACCGCCCTGTCGCGAACCACTTCAGCTACCCCTCCCACTCCCGAAAGGACATGCAAACCCTGGGCCTCGTCCACCGCCAAATCAAACCCACCCACCAACTGGAGGAAGAATGCCTCATCTTCCACCTTGGTACACTACAATCACATAGCATCAACATTGACTTTACCAGTTTTCAAATCTTGCCTCCCCCACCTCATCCCAGAACCAACCTTCCAGCTTGGCACCGCCTTCTTGTCCTGTCTGACCTGTCTATCTTCCTCCCCACTTATCTGCTCCATCCTCCCCACCAACCTGTCACATTTACCCCTCTACCTGCATCCACCAACTTCCCAGCTATCTTGCCCCCTGCCCCATCCCCAAACCCACCCTCCTATTTATCTCTCAGCCCCCTTCCCCAACTCCTCCACATTCCTGATGAAGGTCTTTTGCCTGAAATGTCAATTCTCCTGCTCCTCGCATGCTGCCTGACTGGCTGTGCTTTTCCAATGACACTTTTCAACTCTGATCCTCCAGCATCTGCAGTCCTCACTTTCTCCTATTTAGTGCTGTATGACTCTGCTGTACATAAGGGTATTTTGTAATGTTCAGCTCAGCTTTCAAAAAATACAGGAAAGATTACACTCTGATTCTGATTGTGATAGTTTTCCTTTGTCTGGAAAAAGTTCATTTCTGGAACACACTACAGGTACAAATTTTAGATGTGAAATACCTTGTCAACAGCGAACCTCTGAGTTGGATGGAACAGTTCTCTTAGATGCTACGAGTCTGAAACAGGTACTTTAGTTGAGTGTAAAGGATGAACTGCCAAGAACTAACTTGTAGCAACATATCTCTGCTGCTTGAAGTAATAGAGGCATCGAGCATAAGAGCAATGCCATAGGAACTTTCAAATAAATGAGGAGTAGAAGTAGGTTCTTGAGCCCATCAAACCTGCTCTGCCACTTCATATATATTGTTGATCTAATTGTAACCTTAACTTCACATATGCCTTAATATCCTCTCACCCGCAAGAATCCAATTATTTCTGCCTTAAAGATATTCAATGATTCTGGTAAACCATCTTTTGAGGAAGAGAGTTTCAAAGACACATGAGTCTCAGATAGAATCCATAGAATCCCTACACTGTGGAAATAGGACAGTCAGCCCAACAAGTCCACACTGACCCTCCAAAGAGTATCACACACAGACCTATCCCCTTAACCTATTTTCCATAGCCAACACATCTAACCTACACATCCTTGGACACTACAGCATAGCCAATCCTCCTAACTTGGCTTGTGGGAGTAAACCAGAGCTACCCCTCATTTTAAATAGTGACTTCAGTTTAAGATTCTCCCAAAAGAAAAAGACATGCTCTTCTCATTGACCCTGTCAAGCCCTCTTAGGATCTGAGTTACATTGATCAAAATTACCTGTTACTTTTTAAAAATTCCAGCAGGTGCAAATCTTGCCTGTCCTGTTAGAAGTGTTTATTAAACTTACACAAGTCGCTAGTTCGGACCTTAGTTGGAGGATTGCATTCAGTTCAGGGCTGCAAATGGTGTACAGGTTGTTCTGTTATAACTATGTTTCGTCAACATGATCTGGCTGTAACGCGATTGATGAATTCGGTCTGCTGTTTTCACAGCATGAACTGTTAAAATGTGCATTGGCTGTAACGCAATTACATCGCCTACACTTTAAGTGCCATTTCTAAAGCATGATATATTTATAATACAGAGTTGCAAAGACTGAATAGGCCCAGAAGGCATGAACTCAGAATAAGGGATGGCACTTTTAAGATGGAGAGAAGGTGACATTTCTTCTCTGAGGCTTATGAAACTGCGGAATTCTTTACAGCAGGGGTCCAATGAGTTTGGTCATTAAGACCGAGACAGATTTTTTATCAGTAAGGGAATCAAGAAGTATCGGAAAAGGCAGGAAAGAGGAATTGAGGGTCTATCAGATCAGCCATGACCTCATTGAATGGTGGAGCAGACTTGATGGGCTGAATGGTCTGCTCCTATGTTTTTGGTTTTATACTATAAACTGGTCCTTGGTAAGAAGCTCAAATTTGAGAGCGATCACAAACAGAAAAGGCTGAATGGCCTGCTGGGCTACAATTATTCTGTGCGTCTGGTAATTTTTAAAAATTCTTATTCTAAATTTTGCTTTTATAATAAATTGAGCCCACTACATTAGAACATAAAACATAAAGCATAGAAAAGTACAGCACAGTACAGGCCCTTCGGCCCACAATGTTGTGTCGAGGATTAATCCTAATCTAAAATAAAATAACTACACACTCCTCAATTCACTGTTGTCCACGTGCATGTCCAGCAATCCTTACATATCCCTAATGACTCTGCTTCCACCACCACCACCACTGGCAACACCTTCCATGCATTCACAACTCTCTGCATAAAGAACCTACCTCTGATGTCTTCTCTATACCTTCCTCCTAATATCTTAAAACTTTGACCCCTCGTGCCAGGCAATCCTGCCCTGGGTAAATGTCTCTGGCTATTGACTCTATCCATGCTTCCCATTACCTTGTATACCTCGATCAGGTCACCTCTCTTCCTCCTTCTTTCCAGAGAGAAAAGTCAGGGTTTAGTCAACCTCTCTTCATAAGACAAGCCCTCCAGTCCAGGCAGCATCCTGGTAAACCTTCTTTGCACCCTCTCCAAAGCCTCCGTATCTTTCCTATAGTAGGGCAACCAGAACTGGACACAATATTCCAAATGTGGTCTCACCAGGGCCTTGTAGAGCTGCAGCAAAACCTCACGGCTCTTAAACTCGATCCCCCTGTTAATGAAAGCCAAAACACCGTATGCTTTCTTAACGACCCTACCCACTTGGGTGGCAACTTTGAGGGATCTACACACTTGAGCACCAAGAACCTGCTGTTCCTCCACACTGCCAAGAATCTTGTCTTTAGTCCTATATTTAGCATTCAAATTCAACCTTCCAAAATGCATCACTTTGCATTTATCCAGGTTGAACTCCATCTGCCATTTCTCAGCCCAGCTCTGCATCCTGTCTATGTTGCACTGAAGCCTGCAACAGCCCACGATACTATCAACGGCACCTCCAACTTTTGTGTCATTGGCAAATTTACTAACCCACCCTCAACCTCCTCATCCAAGTCATTTATAAAAACTACAAAGAGCAGAGGCCCAAGAACAGAGCCCTGCAGGACCCCACTAATCACTGACCTCCAGGCAGAATACTTTCCATCTACAGCTACTCTCTGCCTTCTGTCAGCCAGCCAATTCTGAATCCAGATAGCCAAATCTCCCTGTATGCAATACCTCCTGACTTTATGAATGAGCCTACCATGGGGAACCTTATCAAATGCCCTGTTGAAGTCTATATGCACCACATCCACTGCTCGACCTCCATCGACATGTCTCATCACTTCCTCAAAGAACTCAATAAAATTTGTGAGGCATGACCTGCTCCTCACAAAGCCATGCTGACTGCCTTTAATCATGCTATGCTTTTCCAAATAGTCATAAATCCTATCTCTCAGACTTCTTTCCAAAACCTTGTTGACCACAGATGTGCCTCTCTCTAATCCTCTGTGGTGAGTTAGGATACAAAGATCTTCACCAGCAGCTTAGCAACTTCCTTTCTCGCTTCCTGGAGCAACCTAGGCTAAATCTTGTCTGGCCCTGGGGACTTATCAATCCTAATGTATGCCAAAATTTCCAGCACATCAACTTCATCAATCTTGATCTGTTCAAGCCTGTATCCTAGCTCCTCAAAGTTCTCATTCACAACAAGGTCCTTTTCCTTAGTGAAAACCAAAGCAAAATACTCATTTAGGGCTTCCCCAATCTGCTCAGACTCCACGCACAAGTTCCTTACACAATCCCTGACTGGCCCTACCTTTTTCCTGATCATTCTCTTATTCCTCACGTATGAATAAAATGCCTTTGGGTTCTCCCTGATCCTTCTTGCCAAGCCTTTTTCGTGCCCACTCCTGGCTCCCCTCAGTCCATTTCTGAGCTCCTTTCTAGCAAGCCTGTAATCCTCTAAAGGTGTGCTAAATCCTTGCTTCCTCCACCTTACGTACGCTGCCTTCTTCCCTTTGACGAGAAGCTCCTCTGTTCTCGTCACCCAAGACTCCTTAATCTTACCCCTTCTTGCCTGTCTCAGAGGAAAAAATTTATGCATCAATCGCAACAACTGTCTGTTGTGTCCTTTCTGTGGAACAATTGCTCCCAGTCTGTACTTCACAACTCCTGTCTGATAGCGTCATAATTTCCTTTTCCCCAATTAAATACCTTCCCTTGGTAAATGCTCCTTTCCCTCTCCAAGGCTATGGTAAACATGAGCTGAAAATGTGTTGCTGGAAAAGTGCAGCAGGTCAGGCAGCATCCAAGGAATAGGAGAATGAACGTTTCGGGCATAAGCCCTTCTTCAGGGCTTATGCCCAAAACGTCGATTCTCCTGTTCCTTGGATGCTGCCTGACCTGCTGCGTTTTTCCAGCAACACATTTTCAGCTCTGATCTCCAGCATCTGCAGTCCTCACTTTCTCCTATGGTAAACATGAGGCAGTTATGGTCACTGTCACCAAAGAGTTCTCCCACAGTGAGATCTGACACTTGTTCTGGCTCATTGCTGAGCACCAAATCCAAAATGGCCTCTTCCCTTGTCGGCCTGTCTACGTACTGAGTAAGGAAACCATCGTGAACACACCTGACAAAAACAGCTCCATCCAAACCATCTGCACTAAGGGGGTTCCAATCAATATTGGGAAAGTTGAAGTCACCCATAACAACAACCCTGCTACATCTGCATTTTTCCAAAATCTGCCAGCCTATGAGTTCTTCAATCTCCCTACTGCTATTAGGGGGTCTGTAGAAAATCCCCAATGAGGTGGCTGCTCCCTTGCTGTTCCTAACTTCCACCCATACTGACTCAGTAGACAAACCTTCCTCAACCACCTTTGTTTCTGTAGCTATGATGAACTCTCTGATTAGCAATGCTACATCCGCTCCTCTTTTTCCACCCTCCCTGTTATTTTTAAACATGCTAAACCCTGGAACATCTAGCAACCATTCCTACCCATGTGAAACCCACATCTCCATTATGGCCACAACATCATAGTCCCAAATATTGATCCATGCTCTAAGTTAATCACTCTTATTTCTGACACTCCTTACGTTAAAGTAGATACATTTTAACCGATCCCTTTGTTCCATCGCATGAATAACCTTCCCGATAGATTCACTACATCCTGTCACTTCCCCATATCTCACTACCCTCATTTTAGATATGGAGCTCTGGTGCCTACCCCCCTGCCAAACTAGATTAAACCCTCCCAAACCACAGGAGCAAATCTCCCACCCAGGACATTTATGCCCCTCCATTTCAGGTGCCACCCGTCCTTCATGTACACATCCCACTTTCCTCAGAAGGCATCCCAATGGCCTGAAGCCCTCCCTCCTGCACCAGATGCATAGCCACGTGTTAAACTGCATTCACTGACTGTTCCTCACCTCACTATCTCGTGGCACTGGTAGCAAACCTGAGATCACTATTCTACTCGTCCTGCTCTTCAGCTTCCAACCTAGCTCTGTGTAGTCACTTTTCAGATCCTCAATCCCTTTCCTGACTATAACATTGATGGCAATATGTACCATGATTTCTGGCTGCTCACCCTCTCCCTTCCAAATCCTGTAAACCCAATCAGCAACATCCCGATCCTGGCACAAGGGAAGCAACATACCTTCCGGGAGTCCCGTTCCTGACCACAAAATCTCCTGTCAATCCATCTAACTACTGAATCCCCTACCACTAGCGCTTTTCTATTCTCCCTCATTCCCTTCTAAGCCTCAGTGCCAGGCTCAGTGCCAGAGACGTATTACAATGATACTTCAGGTCTTCAGAAAGTAGACTCTGCATTTGTATTGTGGTGATGAGTTGTGAACAAAGAATTATGATATGTTATTCTGAATAGATTACATTTATAGAACAGCTCACAAGTCAGGATATCCCAAGATGCTTCATCGTTAATAAGCTAATGTTGAAATGCAATTATTGTTAAATTGCAGCATACTATAAACTCAGGACAAAACTGTAAACAAATACGTATCAGATTACATGACTATTCTAATAGCAGAAAGATAACATAAATTTGTAGTCATCTTTGAAAAAAAGTTAAGTCAATTTTCATTGTGTGGTTATGGATATACAGAAAATCTTGCTCAAATGAGAAGCATTCTCTTATATTTAATTTTTA
Organism: Chiloscyllium plagiosum; assembly: GCF_004010195.1. Lineage (NCBI taxonomy): Eukaryota > Metazoa > Chordata > Chondrichthyes > Orectolobiformes > Hemiscylliidae > Chiloscyllium > Chiloscyllium plagiosum. The sequence goes on from NC_057710.1 coordinate 105,195,811, forward strand.
CTTAATATTTCAATTTGGTGGGAAACAGTGGTCTTGAATTTCACCATACCTTTCTGACAACATGTTGTTCTACCTACACAAGGGATTTTAGCAGTAATTTGGAACAGGTATGGTGGCAGAGTGTTCAAAGGTCCAAAGAGATTTGGGATGAATTATTTTAATTGCTTGCAAGTTTGAACTAAATTGATTCAAATTTAGCCAAAACTGAACATGTGAAGAAATGCTGGTTCCATCATTTCTATCAATCACTGAGACTGCTCACCATGAAGTCATTGTTTCTGTTATCTCTGTGCTGGGAATTGCCAGCTCTGAGCTTGATGTCACCATAGGAGATCACATCAGAGATATGACATTTGATGAATCATAACCTTGAGCCTATGGTCCACCATTGCCTACCTTAGTACACTGAAGTATCAATAAGCTGTCATGAAACTGCCTATCAAACTGCTTTCCAGTGTGTTTTCAGTACCCTTTACGTGGACTGCTTCAAAAAAGCTCACAGAATGTCAGTGCAGGAGTGAATTAGCCGACATATTCTTGCATTATTTAGTTACCTATAGAGCATACCAGTGCTAAAAAGAAACAAAATTTTAAGTTTTAATGCCAGCATAAATAATAAAAATGCTTGTTTAAAGCTTATGGTTGAGCAAATTATGATTGTGTCAGCTGCTTTTACATTATTTGTTAAGGTAGTTAAACAAATTGCAAATTGCCCACGAGCATAAGTAAAGTATTCCGCACATAGAGTACTTTTTGTCAGAATGTGACCATCTTCATTGATTTTCATCATTTACTCAGTTGTAGGGAGTAAGTTCTTATAAAATTTATTCAGCCTTATGTCTCTATTATAAGATCAATTGTGATTTTGAGAAAATGTATTTGAGAAGATTTAAAGAGCAAAACCTGATTTCTGAAACTATGGAAAAGATAATATTTTCTTTCCTAATTAGGTACATGAATCCTTATAGTGTTACATTATACAAATGTAAGAAAGAACTTTGGGAATTAAATTATAGGGCAAGTCTGTACTGTAGAGTTCAGTTACAGTTTATGGTTATCAATAATCCATTCAAAACATAATAATTGGGAAATGAAATGTCAATAATGAAGGAATAATGTAATCTCAGGCCAGGTCAATTAACACCAGTTTATTATATGGACAATGTTAATTAGAGTCTATAATATGTTGCCAGTGTTTCTGTTCATTTCCTGCTTTCCTGATGCCGTGATTCTATCAGGAGTTTCAATCTCCACATCTCATGTGATTTAAGATTGTTTTGTAATGCTGTGGCATTAGTGGCTCAAAGTCGACTATAACAATCTAAACAAGTAAGACAAATGGATGGAAATGTTTCACAAAGCTATGCAAACCTCTACATGTTTATTACTTGCATTTTAATGATTCCCTAGGGCAGAGGGTGGAAACCAGAGCTACACATCTAGGGTGGCGGGGGTGGGGGTTAGTTGTAGATGGGGAAGTGACAGGATGTAGTGAATCTATCGGGAAGGTTATTCATGTGGTGGAACAAAGGGATCAGTTAAAGTCTGTCTGCTTTAATGCATTGGGGAAACTGAGCAAAGGCTACGACAACGGATGAATGGGCACCGCACAACAATCAACAGACAGGAGGGTTCCCTCCCAGTTGGGGAACACTTCAGTGGTCCAGGACATTCAGCCTCGGACCTTCAGGTGACCATCCTCCAAGGTGGACTTCAGGACAGGCAGCAGAG
>NC_057710.1:105197904-105336720 GCF_004010195.1 Chiloscyllium plagiosum
CGAGAATGCAACTTTTTTAAAAAAATGTTTTGTGATTTACATATGAAAGAAGTGAAACTATCACTGTATTCTAACAGATGAAATACTTAACAGACAATCAATTTTTCAATGTATAATTTCAGTTACATCACACTGTAAATTTTTGCTATAAATTCGGTGTGTTAGGATTGAGCCCTCCACTATCACCTGATGAATGAACGTCGCTCCAAAAGCTAGTATGCTTCCAATTAAACCTGTTGGACTATAACCTGATGTTGTATGATTTTTAATTTTGCTTTAATGCAAGGAGTGTCAGAAATAAGAGTGACAAACTTAGAGCATGGATCAGTACTTAGGACTATGACACTGTGCCCATAACGGAGACGTGAGTTTCACAGGGGCAGAAATGGTTGCTAAATGTTCCAGGGTTTAGAACATTTAAAAAGAACAGAGAGGGTGGAAAAAGAGGAGGGGGGTGTAGCATTGTTAATCAGAGAGTGCATCACAGCCACAGAAACAAAGGTAGTTGTGAGAAGTTTGTCTACTGAGTCAGTATGGGTGGAAGTTAGGAACAGCAAAGCAGCAGCCACCTCACTGGGGGTTTTCTACATACCCCCTAATAGCAGTAGGGAGATCCAAGAACTCATAGGTTAGCAGATTTTGGAAAAATGCAGATGTAGCAGGGTTGTTATGGGTATCTTCAACTTTCCCAATATTGATTGTTTAATGGTTTGGATGGAGCCATTTTTGTCAGGTGTGGTCACGTTGATTTACTTACTCAATATGTAGCCAGGCAGATGAGGGGAGAGGCCATTTTGGATTTTGTGCTCGGCAATGAGCCAGGACAAGTGTCAGATCTCACTGTGAGAGAACTCTTTGGTGACAGTGACCACAACTGCCTCACATTTACCATAGCCATGGTAAGGGAAAGGAGCAGTTACCATGGGAAAATATTTAATTGGGTAAAAGAAAATTATGACACTATCAGACAGGAGTTGGGAAATACAAACTGGGAGCAATTGCTCCACAGAAAGGGCACAACAGACATGTGGAAACTGTTCAAGGAGCAGTTGTTGTGAGTAATGCATTAGTTGTTCCTCTGAGACAGGCAAGAAGAGGTAAGATTACGGAGCCTTGGATGACAAATAGAGGAGCTTCTCATCAAAAGGAAGAAAACAGTTTATGTAAGGTGGAGGAAGCAAGGATCTAGCACAGATTTAGAGGATTACAGGCTTACAAGAAATGAACTCAGAAATAGACAGGGAAAATCCAGGAGGGGGCACGAAAAAGGCTTGGCAGGAAGGATTAGGGAGAACCCAAAGGCATTTTACGCATACGTGAGGAATAACAGAATGATCAGGAAGAAGGTAGGGCTGGTCAGGGATAGCGTAAGGAACTTGCGCATGGAGCTTGAGCAGATAGGGGAAGCCCTATATGAGTTTTTCATTAACAGGCTAATTGAGTTTAAGAGCTGTAAGATTTTGCTGCAGCTCTACAAAACTCTGGTGAGACTAAACTTGGAATATTGTGTCCTGTTCTGGTCACCCTATTATAGTAAAGATGTGGAGGCTTTGGAGAGAGTACAAAGAAGGGTTACCAGGGTGCTGCATGACTGAAGGGCTTGTCTTACAAGGAAAGGTTGACTAAGCTTGAACTTATCTCTCTGGAGAGAAGGAGGAAGAGAGGTGACTTGATCGAGGCGTACAAAATAATGAGAGGCATGGATAGTGTCAATAACCAGAGACTTTTCCCCAGGGCAGGATTAACTGGCACGTGAGGTCATAGTTTTAAGGTGTTAGGAGGAAGGTATAGAGGAGATGTCAGAGGTAGGTTCCTTGTGCAGAGAGTTGTGAATGCATGGAATGAGCTGCCAGTGGTAGTGGTGGAAGCAGAATCATTAGGGACATTTAAGCGACTGCTGGACATGCAAATGGACATCAGTGAATTGAGGGGAGCACAGGTTAGGTTTGGTATGCTTTCTTTTATTGATCGGAGTATTGAGTGCAGGAGCTGGGAGGTCATGTTGTGGCTGTACAGGACATTGGTTAGGCCACTGTTGGAATATTGCGTGCAATTCTGGTCTCCTTCCTATCGGAAAGATGTTGTGAAACTTGAAAGGGTTCAGAAAAGATTTACAAGGATGTTGCCAGGGTTGGAGGATCTGAGCTACAGGGAGAGGCTGAACAGGCTGGGGCTGTTTTCCCTGGAGCTTCAGAGGCTGAGGGGTAACCTTATAGAGGTTTACAAAATTATGAGGGGCATAGATAAATAGACAAAGTCTTTTCCCTGGGGTCAGAGAGTCCAGAACTAGAGGGCATAGTTTTAGGGTGAGAGGGGAAAGATATAAAAGAGACCTAAGGGGCAACTTTTTCATGCAGAGGGTCGTATGTGTATGAATGAGCTGCCAGAGGATGTGGTGGAGGCTGGTACAATTGCAACATTTAAGAGGCATTTGGATGGGTATATGAATAGGAAGGGTTTAGAGGGATATGGGCCGGGTGCTGGCAGGTGAGACTAGATTGAGCTGGGATATCTGGTCGGCATGGATGGGTTGGACCAAAGGGTCTGTTTCCATGCTGTACATCTCTATGACTCTATGACTCTATTAGGATTAATCCTCGGCACAACTTTGTGAGCTGAAAGGCCTGTACTGTGCTATATTTTTCTATGTTCTATGTTCTCTGTTCTATGTCAATAGCCCCCAAATTTCAATACTGAGACAACTGTCAGAAATACCTAAAAAAAATCACTTTGATAAATTTGTTTGTGACCCAAAACTACTCTGAAGTCAGGAGCAGCCAGTGTTCTTTTAAATTCATCATCACTTAACCCGTTCCATGCTGGGTGCTGCAACAAATTGAGAAGGCATGGACTCAGTTGATAGTGAATATGTAAATGTTTTATTACTGTTTCAAGTAAATATTTATATCAGTGATTTTTTTTTGGTTTACATACATGTGGTTAGATTCTAGCAGTATTCTATAATCCAAAAATTTCCAAAATCAAGAAATGATTTGATTCCAAGCATTCCAGACTGGAGAGATTACAGTGAGCATGATCAGTCTGAGGATGACTACAGTATTGTTGCCAAAAGATTTATACACCACTCTTGAATTCTTAAATTTTGCATACAGCAAATTTAGCCAGTCATTAAATTTTTCAAAATAAAAATCATACACTAATCCCTGTGCAGTTGACCAAATACTCCAGCCCCTTTTATGTTGAAGATAAAGCTCTGGAAGATGTTGAATGCTTCCAAACCTTTAGCAGTCACATCTCTCCAAAGGTCAGTTATGAGGGGATCCAACAGCAGAAACTGTGCCAGTACTACTTTCTGCAAATTATAGCAATCGGTGTTTGACAGCCAGCATCTGAATGATGCCTTCAGTTTTAAAAATGCATTTGTATTTGAAAATGTATGTGAAGAGTGAAGCTCAGTCTGGTTCCAAAATAATCTGAAGTTACTCGTAATTACCATGTGTGATAAGCTGATGGTTTTTCCTTATCTCCGACTACCAGGGCAACATGCTGGTGGGGTGGCACGGCACCTCAGTGGTTAGCACTGCAGCTTCATAGCACCAAGGACTCAGGTCCAAATGCAGCCTTGGGTGAATGTCCCTGTGGAGTTTGCATGCTCTCCCTTTGTCTGTATGGGTGTGTTCTGATTTCCTCCCACTGGCCATGCTAAATTGCCCATAGTGTGAGGTCCATTAGTTAGAGGGAAATGGGTCTGGGTGGGTTACTCTTCAGAGGACCAGTGTGGAGTTGTGGCCTCTTTCCACACTATAGGGAATCTAATCTACTGATATATTTTTATTTAACTCTGTTTCAAAATGAGTTCTAGATGCACAAAATCATAACATTGGTGTATTTCAAAGTATTTACTTGACTGTTGCTGAAAAGAGAGATATATTCCGAAAATGTCTCATCCTGCACTTTACAGGACAAATGCAAGAATGCTAAATGTCAAATAATCACACAATTTATAGGATAAGAAAAAAGGGTACTGATTAATTGGCAAGTCAGCTAGGCTTGGCTGAAATGTTTCCATGGAAAAAGCAATGAGTATCTAAAGGCTAAGGTTCAGGATTAATTCAAAAAGATGCAAGACTGCAGTGTATTATTTTCATTTGGAGGGAACTGATACATGGAGATGATCATATGTAGCTTCCTAGCAAGCGTAAATGAGTCACATTATTATCGAGTATTATCATTATTGGTTCGATCAGTAGAATCATATCCAGAAGTGAACATTTTGTTTAAAGTTTTGCAAGTGTGGGTTGATTGAGTATAGTCTGTCTTCTAACTATTACAAACAATCAAAGAAGTATGCAGTTTGATTCAATTACTGGATGTGTGGCCTACACAGCTGGCATTGCACTGATATTGAAATGTGTACATAATATTGGTCAGTTGCATGGCAGCAAAATGCTTTTCTGGAGTGATGACTGCACCCTGCTACTGAAAAATATCAGCAGTATAATCATTGTATTGTAGCAGTGTTAAACAGTTTTTTTACATGGTGTTTGTGTTATGTTGACTTTCCAGAGTATATGAGTGACGCCTGGCATTTTCCAGTACAAAATTGACAGCCTTTAATCCATTTGCGAGTTTGCATTATGGATAGAAAGCAGAGAACTCATAAAAGTAGCTTTTTTACAACAGGATTGATTGAGGTGCCTTAATTCTTCAGTAATCTGCCAATGTGAGCAACTAATTAGAGCTTTACCTACCAAGTTACAGATAATTTCTTAGCAGTTCAAACCCATTGCAAAAAAGAGATATGAAATTGAAACATTTTAATTTGACAGGTACATTTCAGTATATGTTTGGCATGATGATCTGTTGAGAAAATGTAAGCAGCATAAATGAAACAAATTGAAGAATGAAAGAAATTTACTCATGTTGGGACAAGTACAGTGCAGTGCATAGCATAGATTAGTAGATCAATCAGATTTGACATGTCAGGTATGAAAGTAGATAAAGAATGGAGCTGGGAAAAGCACAGCAGGTCAAACAGCATTAAAGGTGAAGGGAGATCGATGTTTCAGGGCGGAACCTTTCACCAGGACTCAGTTAACTATGGGTCTCGTTACATCTCCATGCCAACTGAACGCCAACCTTTTAACAAAGCCGGAAGTCACACGACACCAGGTTATAGTCAAACAGATTTATTTGAAATCACAAGCAGCCAAAAGCTTATGATTTGAAATAAATCTGTTGGACTATAACCTGGTGTTGTGTGATTTCTGACTTTATCCACCCCAGTCCAAAACCAGCACCTTCACAGCATGGAAACATTTTAACACTCTCTTCTCATGTTATATAAATTGTTGCTTCCTTTTGCATGTTAGTTTCTTTGCATTTCCATTCTGTTGAATACAAGATGAGAAACCTCAACTTAGTTGGCTGAATTCTTCCAATCAGAGCCTCAGCATTATTTTCAGGAAGTTTGAAGTTGGGTTGCCTATCTCTGGCTCACAGAGATTGTTTCTTATCATGCGATCTTTCTCTTCTCAACCCATCCATCGTGTAACAGAAATTGCTGGAAAGGCTCAGCGGGTTTATCAGCATCTGTGGAGAGAAATCAGAGTTAACGTTTCAGGTCGATTGACCCTTCTTTAGGACCCATTCTGAGGAAGGGTCACTTGAACTGAAACTTTAACTCTGATTTCTCTTCACTGCCAGACATGCTGAGCTTTTCCAGCAATTTCTATTTTTGTTTCTGATTTACAACAGCTGCAGTCCTGTCAGGTTCCATCAATTATGTATCCAGGCTGTAATGCACCCTGCAATCGTGTGGCGGTATAAGTGGAAGGGGTTACGGCTGCTAGGATATTGTGCCATTCATATCACTGGTGCCTTGTTAACACTGTAAATGCTGCAAGGCAGAAATTGATCTTCATCATCTGCTGCTCCACAAATTTTGAAAGGGCATGGCCCAGAAATGGCAGCTGGCAGCTGAAAGCTGATGGTTGACAGGGTGATGAGGAGGAAAGTCATACTTTTTCTGGTGGACCAGTCCAGGAGGTCAGACCACTGGGTCAGTGCTGATTTGCACAGCAAAACAAATGCTTAACAGTGTGAGTAGAAGGTTAATGATCTTCTGCGCTCAAGCAAGGGTAACTGCGACCATCTTCTCTCTGATTCATCACTCTCACTCTGTCATGGCACAGTAGTATCACTGAGGTTAATCATAGAATCCCTACAGTGTGGAAGCAGGCTGTTTGGTCCATCAAATCCACAACAATCCTCCAAAGACTATCCCACCCAGGCCGACCCCATCTCTGAAAGTCTGCATTTCCCATGACTAATCCACACAGCCTTCACATCTTTGGACAGTGGGAATAAACCGCAGACATGGGGAGAATGTGCAAACTCCACACAGTCTCCTGAGACTGGGATCAAACCCAGACTCCAACTCCAACTCCCATCATTAAGTGCAGCATCTCCACTGAAAGGCTCATGGTCATATTGTTCTCCTGAACTACTCAGCCGTGTTGAACCTTGGCACTTTCTCGTCACTCACTAGGAGTACCTCAGCATTTTTTCTGCTCCTGCACCACCGCACTTTCCTAAACCTTGGCACTTTCATCTCATTCAACCCCTCATTTTGATTTGTCACAGGAGAAAATGTCTCATGACTGGTCCTAGATGGGTGCTGGTGGGGGCCACCATTCAACTCATCACCCTCTGAGGGAAGTTTCTCAAATGACTCAATATGATGGGCTGAAAGGCTTGTTTCTGTGCTACAAAAACACTTCTTGACTCTGGGATCCAGACAGCCCATGTGGTCATGCTGAGACCTTCATGTTGAGGGAACCTTACAAGCTTCAATGTGCTGTGTTGTGCTCCTCTCTTATTACCATCAATGTTAAGTTATTCTTAAGGTGGTCAAGCTACCACTCCTATTTCATGACTATCCTTTTCCTGTCCTTTCTGATGCAGACACCAGCGACACTCACACAACTGTGGCCAAACAGGTCAACCTCTCCACCAAGGGTTGTTCTTCTACCTCAGAGGCAGTAATCGCAGATTCCTGACAGGATACTCTGGAAAGACTGTCTTCCACACCCTCATCCAGCTCATACACATTCACTCATTGGATTCTCCTTCTAGGTTAGATTTGGGAGCATGTGCTGGTGAGAATATCATTGGGCTCTTTCTACAAGTAACTGAGAAAAGATCAACCCAGGTCACTGACACGCAATGGATTGCCAGAGACTTGGAACTTACTCAGGCCCAGGCAGGAAAGGACTCTATGGTGCCAACCATTAATAATTATGTACAAATTCACAGGCAGACCCAGGCCTAGAGGATAGGTTTGTCAGACACACTTGGTAAACTGAATGGTCCTTTGGAGGAATGCTCCATGGATGGGTTGGCAGCTATCCAGCAGAATGCTCAGTGGTTACTGACAATGCAGACCTGCACTCCTTTGCTTTAGCTATGGTTGCTCAGCATAGCAACAAGGCAAGAAGGGAATGAGGGGCCTCAGCACTCAGAGGGAGGTGGCATATACTCTCCTCAAACACTCCTCCCAGGACACTCTAGAGGTTCCTTGCCCCTTCTCCAGCCGTCTGCTCTGCCTATGAATCCCAACCCTTAGAAGTCTTAGCTCATGTGGATGAATCTGCCTGTGGATAGGCCACCCTCACCATGCCTGGGCCCTCCAGCTATAAATGCCCCTGGGGTGGTCCATCCAAACCTTCCAGGGTTCATTAAAAAGCAGAGTCCATTCCAACCAGTTGTGGATCATTGGAATTCCCCCAGATGCAGCGGGAACACGAGGAAACAAATAACATTCTGAGGGCACATAAATGGTACAGGCAACACATCATTTGAAATACACTTTCACATCTGTGCATAAAAATGCACTTTCAATTCTTACATACCTGACTGATTGACTTACTGCCATTTCAGGTTTAGGGCTGGATTATGTGACTGCAATATCAGAGTTAAACAGCCTTTAAAAAAAGCCAAAAAAGGATGAACATTGTGTTGGCCAGGCATTGGAGAACAGAAAAAGTTAAGGACCTATCAACCCATACATTGATGATTGCAAATAAAACTTAGCACTTTAATGAGGAGATGACTAAGGCAAGATAATAGGGTGTTGCCTACACTCAGCTTTTATATTTACAGCCATATTGTGTGTATAGCTAAATGACCATTTATGAATGTATAATGTTCTGGGAGCAAGGATCCATCTCTGACCAGCAAGGAGATGCAAACTCATTTGAGGATGGGTGATGACCAAATCTCAATGGCTATCCAACCTCAGTCTCATAGCACAAACATGTCCATCCATCCTGCAGACAAAAAAAAGTACTTACTCCACTCACGGTGAATGTATTGTTATAAGGTGCTTCTTCCTTATTTGTACGGTTGTGTTATCACCAGTGAGAGCAGTTTACATTCCAGTGACTGAATTCCACTTCTGCCTGATCATCACAAGTCCCTGCCACATTGTTTTCCCTGTCAACCTCATCAGCTTTCAGGCTCCTGACATTCCCATCCAACTCTTTACAAAATGGCTAACCCAGTCTGGAATTCCCCCTCAGCCCTTACCTTCTGCATTGCTATCTGCTCATACAAAAACTGATAGGAACCCCTTGAACTTGTTCCACCACACAATAACGGTGCTGTTACTTTGTTTCCATTTTGAATTCCACATTCCTATCTACCTCCCAGTAACTCCTGATTCCTCTGCCTAACAAGAATCTATCCATTTTTGTCCTAAATATGTTCAATGACCTTGTTTCCACAGCTTTCTGAGGCAAAGAAACCTAAAGACACAGAGCAAAAAACAAATCTCCTTATCTCTGTCCTGAAAGGGCAGATGCTAACTTACAACTATGCCACATTGCCCTGCTTAGAATAACAATCTACAATCCTCTATGAAGATGGGTAGTGGTAATTACAAAAAAAAACTCTTCCAATAGTAGCCGGTGTCCTCTATTGCTCGAAAAGATTCCAGCACTTTATTTGGAGTTGCGCTCTTTCACTATGATTGTCCCCTCAGCATTATAGCAGGTTATAATCCATACTCACACTTGAGTTCTCCATTTTCCACTGCACTACAGTGATGAGTCTTCTTGATGGTTACTGCCTAAATCTCCAGGAGTGACAATGTCTCATGCCCTAGGCAGAGTTTGTTCAACCTGTAGACTGGCATCTCCACTGTACCTTGACTGCCTCCCTTCAATTCCTGACTGGTTAGACTTGATTTGCATGACAAACTGCAACCCAATCCCCAGATTGTGAAAGCATGGATCCTGGATGCTTGTTGTACTAAGCACCTGAGTGAACTTGGCCAACCTTTGGACACTGAGTGTTGTGGAAAACTCTGACTGACCATAGACTCTCTTTACTCCACTAAGAACTGCGCCTCTTTGAACGTCAGACATGGCTATTTGGTTGAAGAACATGCAATCAGTTTGCTGTGTAAACTGCTAGCTCATGCTGTATGTATAATATGAATACAGTATAGTACCATGCAACAACATGTCCACTGCTCTGAGTGTCAAGTGCTGGCAAGCATGATAAACTCCGTGGCCTTTTATTTACACTAAAATACAAGGCAAGCCAGAGGTGCTGTGAGTCTTTAACTCTTCAATAAAGTGCCAGCATGCAAAGGACAATGGCAGGTGGAGCTGCTGTAAGCATCCAAGTGCAAAGTAAGCAATTGTTAAGGAAGTAAGCTAAAAGCCATAAGATGAAGGTTGCGCTAACCCATAAGATGAGTGTTTGTTCCTCTGTGCAGAACAACTTGGTAGGAACATAGCAATGTAAGGTACATGAGTTCCAAAGTGAAAAGGTGAAGTGTTGAAATATATTATGAGTTAGACCAAGATTGTGGTGAAGTGGTATCTTAGTAATACTAACTGTCATGAATGAAGGGTAAAGTTGGTTGTTGCCAATGGCACATGCAATGAAGTGCTAGTGAATGCACCTTACAGTAGAGACCATGATAGCCAAGTGGTGCTGAAGCCACCAGGTAACTCTTCTGTCTTTCATGGCAGAAAATAGAGCTGTCTATTTACTTGAAAATTGCAAACTGCATAGAAATGAATTGAGATCGGTGGGATTAGCTAATTACGAGATGCAAATACATCGAAATAAGTTAGCCAATACCTGTAAGTAAGACTCGGAACTTGCTATTGAAATGTAAAGGGGAAGATCAGTTTCTCGTCAACATCAAGAGTCTGATTTTTCCATTGTCGCATTATTTTCCTAAATTTCTTGCCATTGCCCAAACTGTTGTAGGGCTCGGAAAATTCTGCCCCTCAGTGTAAATGATTGCAGGTAAGATCAGTCTTATAGACTATGGGACTATGTGACTCCCAACGTGTATACTGAGTAACAAGATTTGGCTTGTGGTACACTGATGGAAAATTCATTCACTTCGGCAACATATGTTTCCTTTTAGTACTTGTTCAAATTCTGGATTGCCAAGTGAGGGAAAATATTTACTGTTTTTTTCGACCATTACTTCCCATAATTATTGATTTAATTACTTATTTTCTACTTGGGTGGCAAAGTTTAACATCTGCAATCAATTCACAGTGCTAATTGCAACTTTGCAGTAATAAAGCATCAAGAAAATTTTCTGCCCAAAAATCAATTTTCCACTGACTGCTTATGGTGCACAAACGCTGATATAGGATGCTTCTGCCCAGATAATTAGCTGTAATCACTGACTGAAGTTCCTCGTGTGTCACAAGATAATTGCCTTAAAAAGTTTGGGATGTCTAAAAGTTTGAACCATACATTCTCGGATCTCCATAACTCAATAGAAATTACTTAATGCAAAATCAATGTTGACCTTATTGCTATAAGCTGCTAAAATTAATACTGCTTATTACAGAAGCAGTGATTGCACTTTTCAGTGACAAGAAACATTCAAGGGTCCAATCTTAATAGATGTCGTTCCTTACCCAATGACCAAAAATGAAAGTAATGGAGTGTAAATATTAATTCTTTCTAAAGCTTGAAATTATAATCCAGACTAATGAATCACTGTGAGGAAGTCTTTACATAATATCTATTATTTTTTCTTGCACTCATACACTTGAATGATGTGTTTTTGAAATATGGATATGTTTTTCAACTAGCATAATTTCATTTAATATGATTATAATCCATCTTTCTAAAAAGATGCTTTAAAATTAATCAGTTTTCCCCAATCCATTAATGCTTTGTTACTATGGAGATGATTCTGCAGTCAAGAAATTCTAAAATCTAATTCATGAAAAATCTGTACCTATAACCTTTTAAACCTTAAGGGAAAAGGGAAATAAACAATTTACCCAGTGTATTCCTGGATGAAACACAACACACTAGATGTAGACTGAAGAATACTTCGCTACATTCCAATTTCAACACATTGTATAGTCAATCCATAGTAACATGCTATATGAATCATTGAAGGAACAATCTTCACTTTCAATAATTTATTAAATGGGAATAAATTGAGACACAGCCTGTCAGATGAGTAAAGTAGTCTTCTGAAGTGGTCAAATCCTCAAAATTATAAAGCAGAGAGTCATGTGGAGCTAAGAGGTTGTTCTGTCTTTGCAGATGTCACTTTGCAGAATGGAAGTAAAAGCCTGAGTTTTAATGTGCAGACGCATTGGCAATGGGTTTTTGGACAACCATGAGAAACTCATAAAAATGTAAGGCACAATTGTCAGTGGCAGTTAGCCACTATTTCAACATGATTCCTAAATTTCCAAAACAATTAATGTCAACAGACTACACACAGCACCATTCAATAACATTTTTTACAGGGGAATTGAAGCTGTTGGAGGTGGTAAAAGCGAGGAGAAGGATTATTATCAAGGAAAGTCAAAGGTCAAAGGCTGCATCCTGCTTCATTGACCTCTCCCTGGTTGCTCTGTTTAGGTCTGTAAGAGACAGGATGGAGATGCTCTACGTTACTGATGCGAGGAAGTAGCTTGCAACTGATGCAAAGAAGTTATGGTTGGAGGTTACCCAATGGATCAGCAACTATATCCAACGCAGAAAAGAGTTTCATGCCTTAAGCAGACTTAGGCACTAGTGGCATGTGATCTGACATCACTGAGCATTACCTCTCATGCATGAGCTCAGTATCTGTTCTTCTATTAAAGGCATATTAAACCCTTTACCCAATATCTCCACCTAAGTTCTTCTACAAGATTCTTTTTAAAAACTAACATTTAACTACAAACATTTAATTCTTTACTCTGTTGTCAACTTCTGTACCACACATTCTTTTTGCTTGACTTTTTAAAATCTCTAACAGCATCGTCTGCTGTCTTGGAGGATGGATAGCATGTATAAAAAGGTGAGTGGAGGATGGAGTGCAATGACAACTTCTCCGCTGACAAGAATTCAATTTCTGGAACTCCATCAAATGTAGAAGTGCATCATGATCGATGAGGAAACAGACTTCTAGTCTAGGATCTTTCAGACGTTCCCAAATATGATTGTGGTCTGCAGGCCAGATGGCAAATTGATTTAAGTCCCCATATCTTAAGCTATTTTTTAAAGCAAATCTTTATTTTGCATCTAGTCACCATCTTTAATGACGTCTTACTTCCCCATTATATTATTCTGCAAATTTAGATGATGATCTTTGAACTTTCTCAAGTCTCTTTTTGAAGCGCAAGATTTGTGCTTGAAGCACAAGCACAGTCATTAATTACAGCAGATAGTTTCCCTCAGCGGAGCTATCTCAATGATCTTGAAGATCTAAATATTTCAGAGAAATAAAGACATTTTCCTCCATCACTATATCCCTTTGTTGCATGAGAAGATTAGCCATCTATCCATAGGATTTTTGGAATGTTCAGTCTTCTCATGGAACTGTGATTGCAGTTGCTGTACATGTCTGGTTGGGGTGGTTAAAAGGAGTAGACAACATTAACTCTTTTTTGCATTCAACAGAGAGATACTGTGCCTCCAAAGATACAGCAGGCACTTCACCAATGTTACCTTGAAATGACATGTGTAGGAAGATGTAACGTCTTGCCTTCACTCAGTGAATAGCATTAGTGATGGGTTCCTTTTCTCAATTAGGCTTGAGAAAGCTAATTATTGTCTAGAATGTTGTCGTGTGGTTGATTAACTTCATCTTTGGATCTTTTATTCTGCATTTTTAACTTCTCATTTGACAGAAATGAAGGGTCGGCATCACCTTGTTGTAGCCTTAAGCAAGATCTGCAGTGGAGAGTGGTTTCTGGTACACCATGTTGACTTTAATGTCAGCTAACTGAAGAATATTCAAATGTGCATAAGCAGATCTTCTTAATAAACAAGCATAATTATTTGAAATGATATGCAGGATTTCTCTAATCTCACTTCCATTCCAATGAAGTGTAGCATGCACCTGTCCTCTCATCCTGACTTTAATTCCCCCGTGCCACAAATATTGAATGGAGGATGGACTGAGAATGGTTGGTGCAGAATGCCAAAGAACAGATACATTTTTCCCTGCTTCCAAATAAGAATTAGGATGATTGGCCATTAACCTTGACATTAGAATTAATCTCATGGATCTAGTTAATCAAGGAGGTTGAATGTGTCCTGTGAGCTAAGAGGAATTCTTCTTCCTTTTCTGCATCTAAGTGTGCAATCCGCTGCTTTCCCGTTATATGCTACCAATCAGGTCCATACTGGTTTCTATCTTGGCATGCATGAACCTCCATAATACTGACTGGTGTTCTAAATGATGTCAAACACCCCTGTTTCTTCTCTTGTTTTCTGTAAGCAGAGTCTCTATTTTTACTTTTTCTTCCCATCCTGTAAAGATTCTCATTAATTATAATTTTGTTTTTAAGAATCATTGTTGCTCTGTTTCTCTTATAGGTTTTCTGTCAGATTGCTGGCAGATTGCTGGGCTGATCATGTTCTTCACTCACAACACTATGCTGTCTCAAGATTTCATTTTAGATGTTCTTTACTGAAATAACTGCACAGAGGCTGGTGTCCCTTCACCAAGTCACCCTTTATTTACTATTGCACTGTACACTAGCTGTGGCCAGCCAGTTCAGAGTCAGTCCTCTACTGAGGAGATTCTAATCTCCTGGTTATATGGGTAAGCCAGAGCTTTCCTGACTGGCCCAGGTTAACCATTTCAATCAAGAAGCACATAGTCAACAGGGTCTACCTGGTTCCAATCTCTACACTTACCATTTCCCCTACTATTTCACATGCCAGTCATCATTTGCGACTATACAGCAAGATATTTTCTGAACTGTTGTAAGTGAACATTAACAGACATTGTTAAGTTTAACTATAAAAAAGGACATAAAAGAGAACATCTTCTGCAACCATTAGACCTAAGGCCCATTTCCATGTGATCTGGCATCTCTGACTTATCCCCTTCCATATATGCTCAAAGTAGCTATTCTTAGATAACAATATAGTTAATTCCTTCCTCCACACCTTCTTTTTCTCCTTATAGGACAGCAATTGGAAGCTGTCTTTGTTCCAGTAGTCGACAAATGATGGTAACATCCTGAGATGAAGGCTTTAATCTCTGCAGGAAAAGTTATCTCCAACATCCAGGAATGTTAGTTCTCTGTATATCCTCTGCACAAAGTATCACCTCCTGCAAGATGCATGTCTCTATTGAAACCCTCTTGCTGGTGGACTTGTAGATCTTTCAACAACAGGTTCCATTTCCCACTGTTCCAATGAATCTGGTGCTGTTTGTGTTTGGCTCAATCATTGCCTGAGGCTCGTGTATTACAACGTGAAGAACACAGTGTCATTAATACAACTTAAGGGAAATGAAACTGAAATGATCTATTTCCCTTTTTAACTTACAAAACAGAAATAGACATCAAATGTAAAGTTATGCATGGTTTTGCTCACTATAGAAACAAAGATTCCAAATAGTAATATATCATAAACCTTATGACATCAGAAAAAGCACACTTTGCAGATTGATAAAATAGAGAATAATCAATGTAATACTCTAACACTGTGAGATTTGATGTGATTCTCCAATCCAATTTGCTCAGTTGAGAACAACACTGATTGAGGATGAGTGCTAGGGAACAACTAATTCCAAATTCTTTTCTAAAAGATGGTGTCTTCTTGAACAGAACCTTCCATTGGATTTCCTACAGACCTTCGAACAAATGATGTGGAGAAATGCTCTTCCTGAATAAGAGCATGGATCACCCCAGAAGAATTTTTATCATCAGTAATCTGGGGGTTTCCATTGACCAGAAACCAAACTATCTCAGCCAGAAAAGACTGTCGCTGCAAGAGCAGATCAAAGGCTAAGGATTCTGCAATGAGTAACTCACCTCCTGACTCCCCAAACCCTGGCCTCCATTTAAACTGTTCAATTCAGGACTGTCATAGTACACTCTCCACTTATCTAGATGAGTACAATTCCAGCAATACCTAAGAAACTCAACACCATTTAGGACAAAGCAGCTCACTTGATTGGTTCCACACCCACAAGTATCCACACCCTTCACCACCATTGCTCAGTAGCTGCAGTATGTAAGGTATACAAGAAGCACTGCAGACATTCATCAAGTTTCCAAGACAACACTTTTCAAATCCTTGACCACTACCATCCAGAAGGACAAGGGCAGCAGATATGCACAAACAACATCACCTGCAAATTCCCCTCCAAGCTATATACCATCCTGATTTGGACATATATCACCATTCCTTCATTGGCATTGGGTTAAAACTCTGGAACTCCCTCCCTCACAATATTTTGGTTCTACCTACTGCAAATGGACTGCAGAGATTCAAGAAGACAGTGCACTATCACTTTCTCAAGGGCACCTAGGGATGGGCAATAAACTTTGACCAAGCCAGTAATGATCACATTCTACAAATAAATAACCATATCAGCTGTGGGTTGGCTATACCGACTCAGATTCTGGATTAACCTAAAGTACAGGAAGTTTGATGGTTGGAGGTGGAAATCTCCCTGTGAATCATCTAGCATGCCCATTACCTTTTTAGTTCGGGGATGACAGTCACTTTGCCAACACCTGATATAGATTTCAGCTGTTTCTGCTAACACAATAGCTTTCAGGTGGGATCACGTGAAATATTGCTGTTAGAGACGCTGAGGTATAACTGGTTCTCTTGCCATTCTATTCATCTGGGTAGACTGACTACTATCCCTTATCAGCTTGTTTTAGTGAACAGCCAGACTTCTATTTTCAAAGAGAATCACATTGTCCTCATGATGACACTAATAATGAGGCCTTTCTCAAGAAGAATCAAACTGACTTGAAATGTTAGCACTGTTTCTCTCTCCACAGATATTGCCAGACCTGCTAAGCTTCTCCAGCATTGCCCGTGTTTGTTTAAGTTTACAACAGAAATACCAATTAATGGAAATCTCCCTGATATGCTTATAATACTGGTGAAGCTGTAATTGCATTACTATGAGAAACAACAGATGCAACATGCTATCAACAGAGCTGAGCAAACCCACAGCCAACAAATTAGGTCAGAGGTCTACGTTCTTCAATATTATGAATGGAGGTGGGAGAGTTCAGTTAAACACCTAAACACAAGGGGTGGGGACGGGTGTTTCGATAAACATGCTCAATATTTATAATATGAGAACAGAGCACTTTAGTACAGTACACGAGCTCTGAAGCATTTACATTCAACTTCAGACAGACATGCTGTTTGGATGATTCACCTTGGTATCCCCCTGAGGTCACCAACATTACAGATGCCAGACATCAGCTAAATTAATTCACTTTACATTATGTCTCAAAGTAGTTGGGAGCACTGGATACTGCAAAGGCTATGGACCCTGACAACGTATTGGCTGTAGCACTGAAGATTTGTGCTTCAGAATTAGTTGAGCCTTGAACGTAGTTGAGCTATCTGTCTAATACAGCTACAATACTAGCATCTACGAGGCAAATGCAGAATTGCCAAGAAATGTCATGTCCTCAAAAGTCAAGACAATTCCAATAAGTTCAAATATCATGCATGCAGCTCAGTCTCATTTGACGGCAAAGAAATAGAAAGGGTTGTGGATACCCTAATATTTGGCTCTTGCTCAGCAATAGTGTGCTCCTTGATACTCACTTTGGATTCTCTCATGGCCCATTGAAGCTTTGGTTCACACATGGACAAAGGAACTGAATGTCAGCAGTCAGGTGAGAGTGACTCCCCTTGATATCAAGGCTTTATTCATCCAAGTGTAGCGTCGGGGAGACATAGTAAAATTGAAGCCAGTGATAATCAGTGATAAAATTGGGAATCATCACTAGCAGAAACAAAGATGATTGTGGTTGTTAGAGATCAAATATCTCAGTCCTGGGTTTGCACTACAAGAATCCTTCAGCACTGTGTCCGAGGTCCAACCATCTTGTGATACTTCACCAAAGACATTTACTCCATTGTAAGGTCAGAAGTGAAAAGGTGTGTTGATGATTGTACAATCTTGAGATCCATTTGTAGCTCCTAATGTTGTGCTGCGTGCAGTGATAGACAATTTTCAGGCTTGTTCTATTAAGTTCCAAGTAGCGTTTGCACCACACAAATGCAAGGCCTTGACCATCTCCAAGAATCTAGCCATTGTCCCATGACATGCAATAGCAATCAGTGTCCCATAGACTCATAAGTGTTTACAGCACAGAGGGAGACCATTTGACCCATTTTGTTTGTGTTAATCAACAAAGGTCTGACTACACTAATCCCTTTTGCCAGCTCCTGGCTAATAGCCCTGAAGGCTGTGACCATGCATGTGAATATTTAAAACTGCTTGCATGTTACATGAGTTTCAGCCTGAAACATCCTTTCAAGCAGTGAATTCCAGGTTCCCAACATTCCCTGGGTATTAGTTTCTGGCCTGCTAATTAATCAACAGTGTTGAATAAACCATTAGATCTTCAGTGAATATGAATAGAACAGAATCCCTACAGTGTTGAAATAGGCCCTTCGGCCCAACAAGTCCACACTGATCCTCTGAAGAGTAATACACAGACCCCATTTATCCTATATTTACCCCTGACTAATGCACCTAATCTACACATCCCTGAACAGTATGGGCAATTCAGCATTGCTAATTCACCTATACTGTTCAGGGATGTGTAGAATATATATGTTAAAAACTCATGAGCAAAAATGTGATCAAGTTTGCTGTTCAATAGGTTTTTGAACGAATGCTACATTTCTGTCGTCAATGTTATTTCCACCCTTTTCTATGTTCCATGTCTTCTGAATAGTTAGACAGTTGGTACTTAGGACCTTATTGGGCATCTTATTGGGTTTCTCAGTTTTACATGCAAAATGTTTGAGGTGGTCTGGATTAGGGATCGCTAAGTTTATTTAAGTAAGCCAGTTTCATTTTTGTTCTAATTTGTTAATTGAATAGGGCTTCATTATAAGACCATAAGACATAGGAGTGGAAGTAAGGCCATTCGGCCCATCGAGTCCACTCCGCCATTCAATCATGGCTGATGCGCATTTCAGCTCCACTTACCAGCGTTCTCCCCAAAGCCCTTAATTCCTCTAACAAGAATCTATCAATCTCGGCCTTGAAGACATTTAGCGTCCCGGCTTCCACTGCACTCCGTGGCAATGAATTCCACAGGCCCACCACTCTCTGGCTGAAGAAATGTCTCCGCATTTCTGTTCTGAAATGACCCCCTCTAATTCCAAGGCTGTGTCCACGGGTCCTAGTCTCCTCGTCTAACTGAAACAATTTCCTAGCATCCACCTTTTCCAAGCCATGTTATATTTTGTACGTCTCTATTAAGTCTCCCCTTAATCTTCTAAACTCCAACGAATACAATCCCAGTATCCTCAGCCGTTCATTGAATGGTTAGCGCTGCTGCCTCACAGCGCCAGAGACCCGGATCCAATTCCCGCCTCGGGCAACTGTCTAGGTGGAATTTGCACATTCTCCCTGTGTCTGCGTGGGTTTCCTCCGGGTGCTCTGGTTTCCTCCCACAGTCCAGAGATGTGCAAGTTAGGTGAATTGGCCATGGTAAATTGCCCGTAATGTTAGGTGAAGGGGTAAATGTAGGGGAATATCTGGGTGGGTTGCTCTTCGGAGGGTTGCTGTGGACTTGTTGGGCTGAAGGGCCTATTTCCACACTGTAAGTAATCTAATCTAATATCTTAATCAAAATAATATTAGTTTATTCATTGCTCATTCTAAGAAATTAAATAGCATTGGGTCACTTGGCAGCACAATAGGAAGAACTTTTGGCATTAGTGAGTATGTAAAATAGGCAATAATGCTATCAACTGTCCACTATATAGCCCAGCCCATTTTATTTATTTAAATTTTTTTCCCCAGCATCCATATTGTGCGTGTGCAGGTGTGAGACCCAGTGAAAAATAACATGTGTGTAAATCTTTATTCATTTTCCACCATCAGGAAGAAAGAAAACACCAGAGTGGCCAATGACAAGCAGTGCCCTTCTCATAGTGGGCAATGTTGTGTGATCAAAAAGGTGAAGGGGAGGGCAGGGATTAAATCAAAATAGAGTTGGAGGGGGACCCTTTTTAATTCTATTGACTTTAATGGAAATTGAGCTGGTTATAAAATGAGCGACTAATTTACAGTTGTGTTTGTTTATTTTCTATGGGCAGCCTGTGAAAAAATGATGGCATCAATGTTGATTTCACCAGTTTTCTTATCTCCCCTCCCCCACCTTATCCCAGAACCAACCCTCCAACTCAGCACCGCCTTCTTGAACAGTCCTACCTGTCCATCTTCCTTCCCACCTATCAGCTCCACCCTCCGCTCTGACCTATCACCTTCACCCCACACTTCCATCTGCCTATTGCATTCCTATCTACTTCCCCAGCCCCATCTCTCTCCCATTTATCTCTCAGTCTCCTTGCCTACCACATTCCTATTGAAGAGTGTATTGTTGAAACATCGACTTTTTGACTCTGATTTTCAGCATCTACAGTCCTCACTTTCTCCTATATTGATTATGAGAAAGTAGCAGACTAAATGTGAAGAGATGAAATCGGCAATTGCACAATAAAAGGTGGATTTGATCCTTTCTGAGCAGAAATGTTTTCACAATGCTGCAAAATCCACCAGGGCCTTCACAGATCAAGTTGATTCCATGAATCAGTATGCCCACCAGACAGTGGCATTCATCTGTGGTACATCTTGGAAAGTTAAAGTTTGCAACCTGCAGTTTTCCATCTGTTTATTACAATGGAATGAAAATCATTGTTTACAACATTAGTTTCCTGCAATGCATCCTGGGAATGATGTTCAGCATTAGAGTACCAGATTGTGGAATTATTTCCATTAGGTCAGAAAAAAAATAAAGAAAATTTGAAAATGAAATGGCTCTGTGGATAGTTAATTAAGTTGGGTCAATGGTATAAGAGAAGAAGATTCTTCTTTAAATAAAAAATAATTGAGAATGTTGGTGATGGATTATCGGTTTCTTTGCTAGTGGGTTTGATGACAGGAGACATGTTAATGGACTGCCTGATCCTGCATCCAGCACAATTTTACATGTAATGGGGATAATATTAGACTATTAGACCACCTGATAAAGTGGAGCTATTAATTGGATAGAAATCCAAACCACTTTTGGTTTTCTGCTTGCTCTCAATTTGAGGATTGGATTCCCTACAGTATGGAAACAGGCCCTTTGGCCCAACAAGTCCACACCGACCGTCCAAAGAGTAACCCACTCAGACCCGTTGCCTTTGCCTATATTTACCCTTGACTAATGCACCTAATACTAAGGGCAATTTAGCATGGCCAATTCACCTGGCCTGCGCATCTTTTGATTGTGGGACGAAACTGGAGCATCCAGAGGAAACCCACGCAGACACAGGAAGAATGTGCAAACTCCACACAGGTGGTCACCCGAGATGGGAATCAAACCCAGGTCCCTGGTGCTGTGAGGCAGCAGTGCTAACCACTGAACCATCAGGCCACCTCCACTGATGTATACTCTGGATTGTGAGTTTCTGCCAAGGGTTTTTATACAAATGAACAGGTTGATTTTTGACCTTCAGACCTTTGGAAATGTGGAGCAGGACGTCTCACAAAGTTATGGGGATGCAGAGTGGAGAATTTGCTTCCTTCTCTTTCCTTCTTTGCTGCCACTCTGCCTCAGCATTAAGATGATTAGACACAAGCATGATGTAGATTGATGGGCAATTAGTCACCATTTAGCATGTTGGTAAAAATGCCCTCCCAGTCTTTAATATCAATGTTGCTGTACCCGACAAGACAGTTGCAACGTGCCTTAGAAGTATCTTCTTTTCCCTTCCTCAGAACAGTAGGCACATGAGGTTTGAGAAAACATCTGTATATAACCTACCCCAAACCCTTCAATTCAATTCTAATCTATAATTCACTCCTGGATATCTGTTATTCTGATTTTTGATGTTTCGAACAGTGTCCAGTCCTTTCTATTGGGACTTATTCATGAATTTTCCTGAACAATTGTTGATTTGGCTTCTTTATAGATACTTGTTTTGTTTGATGATCCTCCCATTGAATGCAAATGAGATGGAAGATGATTGCTGATGGAAATTCTCTGATACTTCTTTGTGTCAAGACCTCCCTCTTGTGCAAGGAAATGACAAGGGACAACTGCCTTGTTCACTTGGACTATTGTCAATGTGTGGAGGTCTTTGTTATCGAACACTCATCACTGCAAAACACTGAGCCAGTGCAGCTGCTTCATTGTTGGAGTTCCTCATCAGTTACGGCCTTGTAAGAGAAATGGCTTTCACATGTATGGGAGGTAGAATGTACAGCTCACCAGTTGGGGTTGTTGAGGTTTTTGGAAGTTTTCAAGGACCAGGCAAATCTGTTGTACGCAGATTGAAAAGATCAAGAGTGGCTTACAAACCTGGTGAAAAATGCACAATTACAGTAATCTGCAAACTACAGATAGTGTAAATCAATATGGTCATTTTAATTTGGCACCGTGGTGACTGAGGTTAGAAACAAATTTCATCGAGGCGAAACAAAATGCTCACTCCAGAGGATAATCAATATTTGCTTAAGTGAATAGTTACTGTCGGGTAAATTGTACATAATACACGAGTTATCACATAACTTTTTCTCATTCCGATCTGGATCTGTAAGGTAGCCATTTCAGAATTTCCACTCAAGACAGTTGCAGTCATATCATTATGAAGCAATTGTAGGATTGTTTCCTGGACATCCAAATCTGACCACACCTCTAATGCATCACAATTTCTGCAGTTCATAAAGCCTAAGCTGAAGTCCTCAAACTGCAGACATGTATCACAGATGTGGTTGTCATGAGCTGCTGAGGCATCCGGGAATTTCCACAGGCTGTATCTATGACACATCACCTGTCTTGCCTTCTTCATTGTGTTAATTCAAATTTGCTTTGTAGTGTTCCTTCTCATCCAACTCTCCTCACTTACTTAAACTCTTGCTTCACACTCTGTGTATTCAAGCAGTCCTCAGTTCAGAGTGCATTAGTATTCCAGCATTCGAATTTGCCACATATAAAGTATTCTTTCTTTGACCATGAAGATGATGGTTCTACACAACATGGTTCCCTAGACAAGAAAACATGAGGTAGCCTATTTTTGGCACTTCTTTACGAGTCTCCTCCCAATTTGGAGTGAGCAGAGGATGCTCTGAAGAGAATTGCTTAGTCGCGGTACACATCCCAGCACAGGTGTCCAAAGACTATTAAGCATCTATTGCCATGTAACTAAGGACTCTCAGGCACACAGCCCCTATCCCACTATCCACTTTCCATCACCACAGAAAATAAATCCTGGTAGAAGCCTACGTATGACTTTGGCCAACTGACCACTAAATTACTGCAGTACAGGGTTCTTCTTTTTTTACAGTCTCTTCCCTGCCAATTTGACTGGGAGCAGAATTGGATCACAATGTCCAGAAATTCAGCTTCTCGTTCTTTATTCTTTAGAGTATTAAATTAAAAGAAAAATAAGCATTCTCTCCATTTTAATGCAAGGTGAATTTCATCCTCGGTGCTGAAGCCTTGTTTTTCTGTCATATTGGAGTGTTCATTAATGAATCATTCTCATTCTATTAACACAGAGGATTTAATTTTTCTTTAAACAGTAATTGGCATAAATTAAATTTAGTCCAATATGTTTCACTCTCCAAACACAGCAGTTTGATTAAAATATTTACTGTTGCTAAGAATCTGCCCAAATATCCATTGTTATAACCATTCTCTATTTGGTCAGTAAGTCAGTTTGAATCACATTACTCGCAATATAAGAGCACAACCTTATAAAACCTGGAGCTAAAGAAGAAAGGAAATAGGTACACGTGAAATGAATCGTTGGTTGTACTCCAGTTGTTCCCACAGGACTGGCTAAACGCTCAAGCAAAATACCAGCAGTGAACCTTCAATCATGTTTTCTATGAATATATCACCATGACAACTGGAAAGGGGAACTATAATAGAAAATAATGGCATATTTATACAGAGCTGCCATTGCTTTGAAATGAACTAGAAGGATGCAGGATAGATGTTGGAATTCCACTTTAAAAAGCTTTAGCTTAGAGCAATTGTAGAACTCGTAAGGTTTGAATGATGTCAGAGTGCCTTTTGGTGATGCCATATAAAGCAAAACCTGGTTGATAAAATTATTTGAGGTACCAGTAAGAGGCCCTTTTGATAACAGTGTGAGGATTATTGAGGTTAAAATGCTGAGATTACATCTTTTCAAAACCCTGAGGTGATTTTAAACATTTAAGCTTACATGAAATGACATACAGGAACAGAAAATGTGCAGTAGAGAGTAGAAGAAAGAACATCAAGAGAAGGTAGGGCTTATGGCTCCACCCAAGGATAGGTAGCGCCATTTTTTTTAAAATCCTGTTGTCCGATTACGAATGTACATCAATAAAGTCAACAAGGACAGCTTGCATTTATTTTGAATTTCTAACATATGAAAATTCTCAAAGTTCACAGGAGTCTTAGTAATCCAATTTGATGCTAGGCAATGTAAGGAAATATTTGACCAGGTTAACAAAAATTTGCCCAAACCAGCAAATTTTAAGGTGTTTATTAAAGGGAATAGAGGTTTTAGGGACAGCATTTAAGAATTTAGAGTCTCAGTAGCAGAAGACTTGTCAACCAATGGTGGAGCAGTTAAAATCGAATAAACAGACGGCTGAAATTCAGAGGGTTAAGATCTCTTAGATAGTTCTCAAGCTGGGGGATATTTCAGAGATAGAAAAGGATGATGCCATAGAACAATAGGAAAAGAAAGTAAGTATGTTAAAATCGAGATTTTGACTGTTTGGGAGCCCATGTCTGTTAATAAACACCATTCAATGGGAGTTTGTGACTTAGGATACATGTGATAGTCAGGTACTTATATTGGCTCTTTCAGACCACCAGTGGATTTTTTTTTCACTGCCAGTGAAATTAATAAGAAGGGCATTATATGGTTAGGAATGCTCATTGGAAATCAATCCTGGAAAACGGAGTAATTTCTGTATCTTCTTGGATAATTTGCTAACATTGCATAATCAGCTTTTAGATATATAGTATAACACACACACACGTTTATATATATATGTATATATATATATATATATATATATAGGTCTCCAAGGCTGATTTGTCATATCCATATAGAGTCACATAATTGACAATGATTGACCATTTACCCAACCTTTTCCTCCAAACTACTTATAACCAGAGCAATATTATTGACATAAAATTGATTTTTTGTGCGTTTGCCTTTCACACATGTTGATATTTTGATTTCTCATAGAATACCTTTTCAATTTGAACAGGATATTTTGCCATCCACCAATTTGTCTTCAATGACTTTCTTACTCCAGAGCTGAACTAAGTAGCCAAACTATTCATTTAATATTTCTAAAATAAAAGAGTGAGAAATTCAGCAAAGGTACTCCAGTTTTTTTTTTGATTAGGTGCCCTCGTTAATTTTTAATTTGTTTACAAGATATTGTATTATTGGTTGGGCCAGCATTTATTTCCTATTCTTACTTGACCTAGAGAAAGTGAAGGTGAATTACCTTCTTAAACTGGTTCACTCCATGAGGTATAGAAATAACCACAGTGTTGATTTGAAGGAAGCTTCAGGATTTTGAAGGAATGACGATATAGTTCCAAGTCAGGATGGAGCTGGTGGTACACCTTCCAAGTGTTAGAGATTGTGGGCTCTGAAGTGGCAGTCCAGTGAGCCTTCGTTTGTTACTACAATGAATCATGTAGATGGTGCTCACTCGGGTATTGGTGAATGGATTAGATGCTAATCAAGTAGGCTACTTCGTCATAGATGGCATTGAGCTTGTAAAGACCTGTTGGAACTGCAATGAACTGCAAGGAAAGTGGAGAGTATGCCATCACATTCCTGACTTAGGAGAAGGATGAAGTGGATCACCTACTTGGCACTTCCTATTAATATGAACACAAATGTATCAGTCTTTTCTTTTGCCTTGATTTGCTAAGTTTCCTTTTTGTTGAGCATGAGGATACTGGTGGAGCCTTCACCTCTGGTTAGTTGTCTGATTGTAAACCACCATTCATGACTGCCTATGGCCGGACTGCAGAGCTTAGATCTGATTAGCGAGTGTGGAATTGTTTAACATTGTCTAAAGCATGCTGTTTCTGCCACTTATAAGAAATCCTGTTTTGTAGCTTCACTATGTTAGAGCCTCATTTCTCAGTCAACCTGATGCTGCTGTGCCGTGCTTCTTGCACTGTTCATTAAGCCAGAGTTGGTCTCCTGGCTTGTGTTAAACATAGAATGGGGGGTTTATCAGGCCATGAGGCCATTCCACACATTGTGGTTGAATACAAACCTGTCACTGCTATGGTTCATATCACCTGATGGATGCTCAATTCTGAGTTGCTCAATCTGCTCAAAGTCTGTCCCATTTAGTGCAGTAATAGCACCACACAACACAAAGGAGGGTATCCTCAATGTGAAGACAGGATTTACCTGGTACGATATTCACACCAGCAATACTGTTTTGGATGGATGCATCTGCAACAAATATGTTGTTGAGGATGAGTTTAAGTACATTTTTCCACTGGTCAGATCCCTCACCAGCTTTGAGCTATATTCTTTAGCAATCAGCCTGCTTTGTCAGTAGTGGTGATGCTGAGCCACTCTTCATGATGGATTTGAATTCATGTACCCAGAGCATGTTTTGTACTCGCTGCTCCTTCCAAGGGGTGTTCAAAGTGGAGGAGTGCTGATTCGTTATTTTAGCTGAAGGCAGTTAGTGGTAATCACCAGGAGGTTTCCTTACCTCTGTTTGACCTGATGTTATGAGTCTACTTCCTGATTGTATACTGTTTTATACCATGTGCCACAGGGTCACTCACAGGGATGATGATGATGCTGGTGTCTGGAACTTTGTGAGTATGATTCTCTGGGTGTGACTATGTCACTCTAGTCTCTTGCTTAGCTCTCCAAATTCCTGATTCTCAGCTCTTTCTCATTTCTAATGAAAGGCTTTTGCCCGAAATGTTGATTTTCCTGCTCCTCGGATGCTTCATGACCTGCAGCACCACTCCAATCTAGACTTTGATCTCCAGCATCTGCAGTCCTCACTTTCGCCCTCTCCAAATTAAGGCAAGTAATCAGATATTGATAGGAAGGGCTTTGCACAGTCAACAGGTTTGTGTTGTTACTGCTAATCCCAAGGTAAATGTCAAGATAGATGGCCTGTTTCTGTTCCTTTGTTTAGACCCTGGAGTGAGGAGAAAGTGAGGTCTGCAGATGCTGGAGATCAGAGCTGGAAATGTGTTGCTGGAAAAGCGCAGCAGGTCAGGCAGCATCCAGGGAACAGGAGAATCGACGTTTCGGGCATAAGCCCTTCTTCAGGAATGGGGAAAGTTTGTCCAGCAGGCTAAGATAAAAGGTAGGGAGGAGGGACTTGGGGGAGGGGCGTCGGAAATGTGATAGGTGGAAAGAGGTCAAGGTGAGGGTGAAAGGTCAGACTGGGGTGGGGGCGTTGGGTTGGTTCGTCCGGGTGGCCCAGAGGTGCTCTCTGAATCGCTCCGCAAGTAGGCGGCCTGTCTCCCCAATATAGAGGAGGCCACACCGGCTGCAGCGGATGCAGTAGATGATGTGGGTGGAGGTGCAGGTGAATCTGTGGCGGATATGGGAGTTTCCTTTTGGGCCTTGGAGAGGAGTGAGGGGGGAGGTGTGGGCGCAAGTGTTGCACCTCCTGCGGTTGCAAGGGAAGGTGCCGGGAGTGGTGGTTGGGTCGGTGGGGGGTGTGGATCTGACAAGGGAGTCGCGGAGGGAGTGGTCTCTACGGAAAGCTGATAGGGGTGGGGAGGGAAATATATCCTTGGTGCTGGGGTCTGTTTGGAGGTGGCGGAAGTGACGGCGGATGATGCGCTGTACATGGAGATTGGTGGGGTGGTAGGTGAGGACCAGTGGGGTTCTGTCCTGGTGGCGGTTGGAGGGGCGGGGCTCAAGGGCGGAGGAGCGGGAAGTGGAGGAGATGCGGTGGAGGGCACCGTCGACCATGTCGGGGGGGAAATTGCGGTCCTTGAAGAAGGGGGCCATCTGTGTTGTACGTATTTTGAACTGGTCCTCCTGGGAGCAGATGGGGCGGAGTCGAAGGAATTGGGAGAATGGGATGGCGTTTTTACAGGGGGCAGGATGGGAGGTGGTGTAGTCCAGGTAGCTGTGGGAGTCGGTTGGTTTGTAGTAGATGTCCGTGTTGATTTGGTCGCCTGAGATGGAAATAGAAAGGTCGAGGAAGGGGAGGAAGGAATCTGGGACTGTCCAGGTGAATTTGAGGTCGGGGTGGAAGGTGTTGGTGAAGTGGATGAACTGTTCATCCTGGACCCTGGAGTGGTATGATACAACTGAATGGCTTGCTTGATCATTTCAGAGAGCAGTTAAGAGTTAATCACCTTTTGTAATTCTGGAGTCACACATAGAGCAGACTAGGGAAGGATGTCAGATTTCTTTCCCTAAAGGCATTATGTGTCAAATAACTTTTTATCGTAGTTCACAATCGTCACACACTCACCACCAGATTAGTTTACACTAGCTTTGATACATGTAACAATTAGTTTTGGTTCCTGTTTTGCGAACAATTCAAATTTAACTAATTAATTTAAATTATGCCCAGGATACTAAGACCCAATTAAATTTGAATTTATTGTATTGACAACATTGGACCAATGAGAAGGAGTGATACTGGGGGGTATAAAGCCAGGGCATTTTGAAACTTGTTCAGAGCAACTGCTGTAGAGCTGAAGAAATAAACACCTGCAGTTTCTTGTTCAATTAATGCTAATTTTATTACCTTCCGTGATGAGATTTGAAGTTGTACTTACATTATTATGTTGTTACTGACTCCCCATTTCAGTTTGTCCAGAAGTTCAATCTTACTGAACTTTCTCAAGAGCAGTAAATCATAGAGAGAATGACAAAGAGAAAGGCAAAGATGTGGCAGATGGAATACGATGCGGGGAAGTGTGAGGTTATGTACTTTGGTACACAGAATAGAGTTGGAGCCAAGTTTCTAAATGAGGAACGGCTTCGGAAATCTGAAGTACAAAGGGACTTGGAAGTCCGAAGTCAAGATTCTCTTAAGGTTACCAGGCAGGATCAGTTAGCAGTTGGGAACTTAAATACAATGTTGACATTTCATTTCAAGAGGGCTAGACTACAAGAGCAGAGTTGGACAGCTGAGGCTGTACAATGCTCTGGTCAGGTGGCATTTGTAAGATTGTAAACAGTTTTGTGCCAGGCATTGTTACGAAGTTGAAAAAGTGTATGGTCACTTTAAGATAAAAAGTGTTTTCTGAATTTTAAATTAAATTTGAAGGACAGCCACAGCTACCAGAATGAAGAACAGCTAAGAGACAGACTGTTTCAAAATAGATACATGTAACAATTAGTTTTGGTTGCAGTTTTGAGAACAATTCAAATTTAACCAATTAATTTAAATTATGCCCTGGATACTAAGACCCAATTGAATTTGAATTTATTGTATTGACAACATTGGACCAATGAGAAGGAGTGATACTTGAGTGTATAAAGCCAGGGCACACACCTGCACACACACACCATGGTGCTGGGGGAAAAAATAAGCACTACTGCAGGTAGGCGCGAGGCGGCGGGGGGGGGTTAAAAAAAAAGAAAAAAAACATATAAAGCCAGGGCATTTTGAAAATTGGTCAGAGCAACTGCTGTAGAGCTGAAGACCAAATGCCATCTGAAGAAATAAACACCTTGCTCTCAAAGAAATCTCAGAAGGCACTAAGTATGGAAAGGTACTTTCTCCTGTAAAAGCAGTACAAAGTAAGATGACTCAGGGAGAAGACAGCAAGATTGGAAGGAAGACTGCATGGAACTTAGCATAAGTTAATTTAACATTTGAGAATTGTGTTATTGGAACAGCATATTAATAGAATTATGTCCAGCTAAGGGACAGTGGTTAGTTAGTGGCAAGAGTGTTTGGTTTGTTAATAGTTTGGTCAGTGTTTATTGTTAGGGTTAAATTAATAAATTGTTACTTTCTATTTATACAGTGGAAATTGGGGATCTTTTTACATTCACACATTTTTTAACAAATTACAAGGCAAGGCAATTTTCTCTGGGTGTTCTACTTTAATTAGCAGAGGGTTTGACTTCTGCATCATAACAGTTAAATTCAGAAAGTGCTTTTTATCTTAAAGTGACCATACACTCTTTTTTTGACTTTGTAACTGTATCTAATGAAGGTTGTCTTAACATTGGATGGAGTCCAGAGAAGGTTTGCGAGAATTATCCTGGGGATGAAGGGCTTGTCATATGACGAGTGGTTGAGTACTCTAGGACTGTCCTCAATGGAATTTGGAAGGATGAGGATGGAACTGATTGAAACTCTCAAGATGTTGAGATGTGTTGATAGGGTGGATGTGGAGAAGATGTTTCCACCTCAGCTCCTCAGATGCTGCCTGACCAGCTGTGCTTTCTCCGCACCACACTCCCGACTGTTTCCACCAATCGGAGAGACTAGGACCTGAGGGCACAGCCTCAGCGAGAAGGGATGACCCTTTAGAACTGAGAGGAAGAGGAATTTCTTCAGCCAGAGGGTGATTAATTGGTGGAACTCAGTGCCACAAAGAGCTGTGAAGGCCAAGTCATTGAATGTACTTAAGACAGAGATTGAAAGATTCTTGATTATGAAGGGGATCAAATGTTACAGGAAGACTGCAGGAGAATGGGGTTGAGACACATATCAGCCATGATCAAATGGTAGAGTTGACTCCATGAATTGAATGGCTAATTCTGCTCCTATGTCTTATGGTTTTATGGATTAACACTAAAATAGGTTAACTATCCATATGCTGAAATCAAATTAAGCTCCTTGTTCTATTTGTTTGTGGATTGCTGAGAACCTTGTATTTCTAAAATTGTTCCTGTAAGTAACTAATCATAACCATGTTACTACAAAAGCAGAATGCAGTGGAGGTTGGAAATCTGAAATAAAACAAAAAAATGCTGATTATACCCGGCAGCTCAGGCAATTCTGTGAACAAAAAAAGCATTGATGTTTCAACTTGGGACGACTTTCACAAGAACTAAAGAAAAGTAGAATTTGCTTTGAGCGATGGAAGCAAGGAAGAACAAAAGGAAATGTCGATAATATCAAGGAGAGTAGGAGAGATTATATAAAAACCAAAAGAACTGCAGATGCTGCAATCCTGAAGCAAAAACGGAAGTTGTTGGAAAAGCTCCATAGGCCTGGGAGAAAAATCAGAGTTTGTATTTCAGGTCAAGTGACCCTTCTTCAAAATTTCAGGAAAGATTATATAAATGCCATGATAGCGGACATGAAGAAAAATCCCAGACAAAACAATATTCTCTTCTATATTTTTGTATTCAAATTCTGTTTCTTTTGGAAATAAAAAAAACTAGTTGATTTCACAAAGTAATCAAAGCTAATCATGTGACCATATTTCCAGAAGCTTCTAAATCCCCAGCATTTTATGGACATTCCAGACAAAACTGACACACAGGACTTGAAGATGGGCTGGTTGCTTCGGGACAACTCAAAACAAAAGCAAACCTGAAGATCCCTTATGCTACAATAAGTGCTAATGCTTTTACTGTTACTTTGGCACCTCAAAATGGAAGTTTTCACCGGGGAGATAAAGCCACACTGTCAGCTTAACAACCATCCAATTAACCCACTGGGACGAATGAATCAGCATGCTGACTATCTCCCTTTATTACATGACTGAGATCTGAGTTTATTGAATTGCATAAATGTACAATTCTGGGACTCTAATACAGTTGCTGTCATAATGTCACAAGTAGAGCAGCTCCAGGTATGATCAGCTAGGGCACCTACTCTTCGTCTTCTCGTTCTTAAAGGCTTCATCATAAGGAAGGAAGTTGACTTTGACTTTGCTGCCAAACTGGACTAATTATCTGAGTATAAGAAATATTGTTCCACCCTCAATTATAATCGGAGTCCCAGCTCCCAGGAAAGGAGTTCCCTCAAGATCAGACAACTGACATGCACCCAACTAATTCATTGGACTCTAAGTTATGTAAACTAATACCAACATCGAGTCATACAGAAGGAAACAGACCTTTCAGTACAATCACAACATACTGAGAATAATCACAAACTCAACTAGTCCCACCTGCCTGCTCCTGGCCCATTTCCTTCCAAACTTTTCCTATTCATGTAATTAGCTAAGCGTCTTTTAAATATTGCACTGTGCTGGTATCTATCAAGGAAGTTCATAAATTCTGACTTTCTTTAGTCCTTTCTCTTCCTTTCTATCTTGTATGCTAACATATGTAAATTAAATAGTGAACCAATTTCCTCCACATTATAAAACAAGTGCTACCTTTGATTTCATCTTAAAATAATTTACTGTCAGTTTATTTAAAAAGTTCACACGCGAAGTCAGTATTTGGGGAGCATCCTTTGACCAACCTCAGTAAGGCTGTGTGTCTATGTCATGCCTATGTTCTTTTGCTTGGTTATGTGTCAAGGCTGCGTCATGTGGTGATTCTTGAATACCATGTTAACAGCAAGTGTTTGAAGCTTAATAGCTTTGGCTCAGTATTTAAGAAAGTCCCTCATGGCAGGCTGATACAAAAGGTGAAGTCACGTGGGAATCACGATGAGCTGGTAAGATGGATTCAGAACTGTTCATAGAGATGTACAGCACGGAAACAGACCCTTCGGTCCAACTCGATCACGCCGACCAGATATCCCAACCCAATCTAGTCCCACCTGCTAGCACCCGACCCATATCCTTCCAAACCCTTCCTATTCATATAGCCAACCAAATGGCTTTTAAATGTTGCAATTGTACTCACCTCCACTATTTCCTCTGGCAACCCATTACACACGCACCACCCTCTGTGTGAAAACATCGCCACTTAGGTCTCTTTTATATCTTTCCATTTCACTCTAAACTTATGCCCTCTAGATCCGGGCTCCCCCACCCCAGGGAAAATACTTTGTCTATTTATCCTATCCATGCCCCTCATGATTTTGTAAACCTCTATAAGGTCACCCCCAGCTGCCAACACTCCAGGGAAAGCAGCTCTCCGTATAGCTCAAATCCTCCAACCCTGGCAACATCCTTGTAAAGCTTTTCTGAACCCTTTCAGGTTTCACAATATCTTTCCGATAGGAAGGAGACCTGAATTGCATGCGATATTCCAACAGTGGCCTAACCAATGTCCTGTACAGCAGGACATTACCTCCCAATTCCTGTACTCAATACTCTGACAAATAAAGGAAAGCATACCAAATGCCTTCTTCATTATCCTGTCTAGCGAGACTCCACTTTCAAGGTCTCTTTGTTCAGCGACGCTCCCTAGGACCTTACCATAAAGTATATAAGTCCTGTTAAGATTTGCTTTCCCAAAATGCAGCAGCTCACATTAATCTAAGTTAAACTCCATCTGGCACTTCTCAGCCCATTGGCCCATCTGATCAAGATCCTGTTGTAATCTGAGGTAACTTCTTTGCTGTCCACTACACCTCCAATTTTGGTATCATCTGCAAACTTACTAACTGTAACTCTTCTGCTCACATCCAAATCATTTATATAAATGAAAAAAAGTAGAAGACCCAGCACCGATCCTTGTGGCACTCCACTGGTCACAGGCCTCCAGTCTGAAAAACAACCCTCCACCAGCACCCTCTGTCTTCTACCTTTGAGCCAGTTCTGTATTCAAACGGTTAGTTCTCCCTGTATTCCGTATGATCTAATCTTGCTAACCAGTCTCCCATGGGGAACCTTGTCGAATGCCTTACTGAAGTCCATATCGACCACATCAACTGATCTGCACTCATGAATCCTCTGTGTTACTTCTTCAAAAAACTCAATCAAGTTTGTGAGTCATGATTTCCCACGCAGTCATAGAAGATGGAGAATAGCAGCGCAAAGGTGTTTTCCTGACTGGAGATCCATGAGCAGTCTGCAGGGATCAGTGTGAAGACCCCGGTTTTTGTAGTTTATATAAATGATTTGGAGGAGAATGTAGGTGACCTGATTGGTGAGTTTGCAGATTTGTGGAGTTGCGGATAATGAGAATTGCCAGAAGATACAGCAGGACAGAGATAGGCTGGAGATTTGGATGCAGAAATGGCGGATGGAATTTAATCTGGACAGTGCAAATTAATACATTTTGGAAGATCAAATGCAGGAGGAAAGTATACAATAAATTGCAGAACTTAAATAGCATGAATATGCATACGGTTCTAAGGTTGCAGTTCTCTGAAAGTGAAAACATAAGTGGATAAGGTGGTCAAGAAGGGATTTAGTATGTTTGCTTCATCAGATTCGATTAGATCCCCTACAGTATGGAAAAAGGCCATTTGGTGCAACTAGTCCACACCGACCATCTGAAGAGTAACCCACATAGATCCATTCCCCTACCCTATATTACCCCTAATTAATGCACTTAACACTATGTGCAATTTAGCATAGCCAATTCACGTAATCTGCACATCTTTGGATTGTGGGAGGAACTGGAGCACCCAAAGGAAACCCACGCAGACACTGGGAGAATGTGCAAACTCCACATAGACTGTCGCTCAGGTCCCTGGCATTCTGAGGCAGCAGTGCTAACCACTGAGCCACCAAGCCACCCTCAGCAGTCGTGGCTTAGAGTATAAAAATTGCCATGTCATGTTGCAGCTGTATCAGACTTTAGTGAGTTCTGGTCGCCACACCACTAGAAGGATGTGGAGGCTTTGGAGACAGTACGGAATTAGTTTACCAGGATATTATCTGGTTTGCAAGGCATTAGCTATGGGGAGAGATTGGACAACTCATTTTGTTAACATTTAAGTGTCAAAGTATGAGGAGCGACCTGACAGAACTTTAAAAACTTACGAAAAACAAAGATGGAATGGATAGCCCAAAATGTCAATTACAAGGTACATAGTTCTAAGGTCAAAGAAGGTGAGTTTAAAGGAGATGGTGATGCAGGTTTTTTTACACATGGCTGTTAAGTGCCTGGAATGCTCTGTCAGAGGCAACTACAATATTAATATTTAAGAAGCATCGTGATAGATACATAAATAGGCAGGGAATATAAAAAAAACAGATGGCGTAGAGACAAAATATTTGCTGTTTAGGAACGCATCATGTGCCCTAGATTATTTGTACCAAGAGGCAGTGACATCATTGGAACTACAGTCTTCTGATTTGTTCGGTGATCAGGGCCAGTGAGTGAGGTATGTAAGGGACCCAGAGGGTAGCAATATCAGACTCTATAGTTACTGAATAGGTTCCCTCAACTTGTTTGAATGAGAGTGGGCACTGCAGAGTGGTATCCGTGACACCATTGTAAACAGAGAGCAATAAGGAATCTAGAGATAATGGTGATAATATAGTGAGGGGGGACTTGCACTGTTCTTCGCAGCAAAGAGTGAGAGTCTAGACAGCTGTGTTGACTGCCCCATGCCAGGGTTCAGAACATCTGCTCAGGGCTAGAAAATGAAATGAAGTTGGAGGGGGAGAGAATATAGAAACTTGTGAAACTTTGGAATTCACTGGCTTAAAAGGCAATGGAGGCCAGTCAACCATGATCTTATTGAATCGTAGAGCAGACTTGAGTGGCCAAATGGTCTACTTCTGTTCCAATTTAATACAGAGGAACCTCAATTATCCGAAGGACACTGGCAGGCAGTACTTCATTCAGTGAATTGAATTCCGGATAATCAAATTCCAGATAACATAGTTTAGCCAGGCATTGGGACTTTGTGATCTTACCGGATAATCCGATATTTGGATAATTGAATGCCAGATAATCGAGGTTCCTCTGTATATGAGTAAGTTATTAGTAGATATATTTCACACCACTGGCCATAGTGTGATTGGCTGTTACCCCTATTTGGAACAGATTGCTATGCTGTCAGTATTGATTTGATTAAAGTTGATCAATAATCTTTGATTGTACTGCTTAATTTTAGCAGAATATTTAATTGTTGTCTCAAATCTTGCTGGTAGTTTTTTTCTTTCCCTGAGGATTCTCCAGTGGTGTTAGGCATGATAAGCTTATCTTATAACCCTGTGAAATCTGTGACTTCTTCCCTGTTGGTAGTGTGAAATAAATCTTATACTGCTATGAAAGTGATTTTTCACTCTTTGAAACTTCTTCTGTAGTTTAGCAATTAATCTTGGAAAGCTTGTAAAGTAGCCCATAGGAATATCTCAGGTATCTCTTCCAATGGATGTATATCTTCTAATGCAGGTAACTTTTGTCCGGGGGGTGGAGGATCAGCTGTGTTGGGGTCTTTGTGTGTACCCCACTGATACTTTGACTATTTTGGAATGGTTTCTGCCTCCTCTGCATACTCTGGAAGTGATCTGTTTTGTTCGATGTAACACACTTGTGTCAATGGTGGACATTGTCTTTTCACATGAGACCTTATAGTTTCACTATGCTGATACTGACTTCCAGCACCTGATATTTTGCTTACTATTTCTATTGGGTTGTCATGTAATAGTTTAGAATATCTATATCTTTTGATGTTGACAGGTCTTGCTTCTTTTCTGTGTTCTTGTCCTCACAGTGTTTGTGACATTTCCTGGCCTCAGCTTCCTAGATGATTGTGAGAGCTTTTTCCAAAGTTATGTCTTTGGACTGTAAAAGTTTCTGATAAACATTGTTTAATATTTCTGACAATAATTTTGCCTGTCATGAATTTTGATAGCCATGTTATTTATTCACAGGTAACAACTAATTTGTAAAGGTCATTTGTTATTTTTTCTTAATTCTCCAATTGCAACTTGCTAGATCAACAATTCTGCATGTTCTTTAGTTAAAGTAATGGACAAGCACTGTCTTCAGGACTGTCTGTACATTCTCTTATTTTATGGATAATTACAACATTGTTATTTGTAAGAACTAACATAGTAAACTGTGGATTAATTTGTTTTGCTTCTGATTTGGTATTCAGCTTTGAAGCAATCCTTTATTTGCGAAACTGTTTTCTCCATGAATTCCAATGTGATTTTCTGTTAGAACTATCTCTATGTTGAATCTGTTAGGATGAATAATGTCTTTTTCTATTTATTCTCAATACTTATTACTGTGAATGTATTTTAAGATGTACAGTTTTTTTTAATCTGCTATTCTATCAGCTTGTATTCTTTTATTCAGGATTACAGTTATCTTTTAAATTGCTGTAAAGCTTGCTAATGTCTTTCCAGCTAATCATTTTTATGAGTCTTTGTTAGTTTAGTACTGCTGTTGAACTGTATCAATTTTTTTCAAAAAGCTTTATATTGTGCACAATAAGCATTCTCTAGTGAGTTACTGTTTTCAACTCTGAATCTTTTTTTCTCATAAAATATCTGTAGTTTTAAACTTATTTCACCTTTTAAAATTCTGTACTATAGCATCGATCTTCTAATAAAGCTTTTAAATATTGCAACGCTCATAAATTATGCTAAATACTTTTCTGCATTATTAGTGTAATCTTTCTGGTTTCAGGTGGATTCTTGCATTTCAGTTTCTTTTTGAGAAGTTTCCCTTTTTTTGAACAAAATGGAGAAAGGATATGATTATCTGCGATCTCAAGAAATTAGCATCATTTACATCCTACATATAGTTATGGGTGCTGATGTCAATGAGTTGTGCTAGGAGCCTCTGAGTAAATATCAAGTGAGTGAATGGTAGAAAATAACCAAACTAAGAGCCTCAAAATGTATCTTATGCAGATGCATAAGATGCATGTGTGACCTTGCGTTCAACATGAATGTTCAGGAGCATGCATGTCCTACATGTCCCTGCGCTTCAAAGCAAAATGTTAAAAGCGGAAGCTGTGTTTGAATTGGTCATGTGTTAAGGCTGATGATTTGCTCATGCAGATTTTTGGTGAAAGGTCATGGAAATGTGTGTGAAAATGGCTCAAACAAGCATTGGCTCAGCTATAACCATCACTTACTCGCTCTGACTTATATGGTGGGCATTTGCACCATTTAGTTTCTCAGGACAGGGGAGGGTCATTGGAAGTGTCATGTAAATCAGAAGATTTAGGACTTTAATGAAATGCAAATACATGGTAACAAAACAGTTGCTGTTCAATTGCACATTGCTGAGTCACCATTTAATACTTGAGGGGAACACTTTCTTAATGCCAAGTTTTTGATCTTTTCATGTGTTTCATATTTTCTCAATTTTTTTTAACCATTTCTCAGTCAGGTCAGCAAGGGGAAAATAGCCCTCAAAAGCTTTTGAGCATGCATTTATGTGCAGATATCGATATTCGGGTACATACAGCAACTACATGCCATTCTCCTGGCAAATTGCTGAAACATTTGGAAAAGTAAGACAGACCAGATCACAAATTTGCAATTTTAGTGCTTGATTATACACCTACTGCCATTAGAAGTTGCTGTTCTATTTACACTTTGATAACAATGGGTACAATTTACTTTAAAGGATGGGGAAGTGATGGCCTCATGGTATTTTCACTAGGATATCAATCCAGAAACTCAGCTAACGTTTTGGGACCTGGATTCAAATGTTTCCACAGTACAAATGGAATTTAAATTGGAAAAATATCTGCAGTTGAGAATTTAGTGATAACCATGAGACCACTCTGAATTGTTGGTAGGAAATCCCATCTACTTCAGTTAATGTCTTTCAGAGAAGGCAGTCTGCCATCATCACCTTGTCTGGCCTATATGTGACTCCAGACTCTCAGCAATGTAGTTGATTCGTGACTGCTGTCAGAAGTGGCCTAGCAGACTATTCAGTTTCAAGGGCAACTAGGGACAGACAATGCTAGCCAGTGACACCAATGCCCCATGAATGAATAATTTTTAAAAATCCAGCTCATTAAATAATATTCACAATAGGAGGAAAAATACTAGAATTTCAGATGCAATTTAAATATGCATACAAATGGAAAAATGTGAAAATCATGCAAGATAACATGTTGAGTCTTTTTATTTGAGGCTTAAGGTTCTGGTTCTGACAACTTTCAGTCATGGATATGAAATTATTGAGTCAAATAACTGTGATTTCTCTTGCAGTGAATATTCACTGGATTCAGGCCAAATCCATGAGAAAATTGTAAATAAGAAATGTCACTCAAATCTTCAATAAAGGATCAAGGGTGAAGAATCAAATTATAGTAATGTAAATAACTTGTGCACTGTTCAGAAAATATTTTAAAATATTTTCTGCATTAATATAAGAGTATCTCAACAGACTTGCAATCATCTGAGGCAGTCAGTGTTGTCTGTTACTAACTAATTGATTCTTTGACATGGGAAATATAATAGACTGGGGAGAGACACTGGATATTATCTACCTATATTTCAGAAAGTGAATTAATTTTGTTGACTTAATAAACAGGCTATTTCATTAGGTCCAAACCTTTGGGATAGATGAAAATGTATTAAAATGGATTTCCAGATGTTTGGTTAGTGGATAACCATGTGTAATGAGTGGGCAGAGATTTTGTTCAACAACCAGTTGTCAGTGGATTATCACAAAGTTCAATGATAGGATCATTGTTGTTTAGAATTTTATCATTGATCTAGAGAATGATATTGCTTTCAACGGTTCCTTTGCTATGGTTTGGAAATGGTAACTGGAGGAATGGTAAATATAAACAGTGTTGCCAATTTCACA
The DNA here is from genome assembly GCF_004010195.1 of Chiloscyllium plagiosum. Taxonomy (NCBI): domain Eukaryota; kingdom Metazoa; phylum Chordata; class Chondrichthyes; order Orectolobiformes; family Hemiscylliidae; genus Chiloscyllium; species Chiloscyllium plagiosum. The sequence continues at coordinate 105,236,971 of NC_057710.1, forward strand.
TGTCATAATGAATGATTGTAATCTATATTGAGTACGTTTTTACTGCCTCTCTCTCTCTCTTTCATATTAGGATGAAGACAGTCCATAATAGGGCAGAAAGAGTCAAGAAGGCTGGTGGGCCGCACAACATCCTAGTCCTTTTTGTGGAAAGCATCTGACTCTGACTGTGACCAAGTCCCTGGATTGTGATCTGAGGCTGCCCTTGATTTATTGAGCTGGAATCCCTTGATGAAAGACTCGATTAAGTTGACTGAGGCCTGCTGACAACCACAATAAACTTCCTGGCTTTGAGCCTGCACTCACAGGCAGAGCAGTACAACAGTACTTTAAACCTGGTATTTCTGGCCAAGGGGGAAAAGCAGAAAAGTGCAAGACAGGGTTGCTATCTGCATCCAGGTAGGCTCAGCGTATGTGAACTCCATAGCAGCAAGTGAACTGGCTTGCAGAGACAATGACCTAGTGGTATTATCACAAGTATTCATCCAGAAACCCAGTTAATATTCTGGGGGCCTAACTTCAAATCCCATCATGGTAGATTTTTTAGATTAGATTAGATTAGATTACAGTGTGGAAACAAGCCCTTCGGCCCAACAAGTCCACACCGACCCGCCGAAGCGCAACCCACCCATACCCCTACATTTATCCCTTACCTGACACTACGGACAATTTAGCATGGCCAATTCACCTGACCCTGCACATCTTTGGACTGTGGGAGGAAACCGGAGCACCCGGAGGAAACCCACGCAGACACGGGAAGAATGTGCAAACTCCACACAGTCAGTCGCCTGAGGCGGGAATTGAACCCGGGTCTCTGGCGCTGTGAGGCAGCAGTGCTAACCACTGTGCCACCGTGCCGCCCACAAATGCCACCGTGCCGCCCACAATTTGAATTGGAATTTGAATTCAAACAATCTGGGATTCAGAGTCTAATGGTCACCATGAAGTCATTGTTCATTGTCAGGAAAAATCCACCTATTTCACAGATGTTCTCCAGCGAAGGAAACAGCCATCCTTACTGCCCTGGCCTCCATGTGACTCCAGGTATACACCAAAATGGTTGATTCTTAACTGCCCTCTGGGAAATTAGGAATGAGCAGTGAAGAGCCATGACAGTTCTTGGTGAGAGCCCTGATCAGACTTTACCTCAATTATAGCTGAGAGATCGGAGGTAGACACTGCTGTGATTGCAGAAGTGGGATACATGGGAGGTACCTAGGGTTGTATGATATGTAATGTACCTCAAATGTCTGGAATCTCTCCATAACAAGTAAAAAAAAACCACGTTAGCTTTACCTATTGCCCTAGGTGTAATTGTTCTTAAAGGATAACCTCTAAAAATGATATTGTCAAATCCATAATGGTATGGATATTCTGATGCTCTGCTTTTGTTTTAGTAGTAGTCCTACACAATCTACTAACACTTATAGATTCACAGAGATGTACAGCACGGAAACAGACTAGCATCAAATGTGCTGGTCTTATTAAATGTTGAGATTTTCCTATCACCTGACATTACAGATTACAGATTTTACAGATTACAGATTACATTACAGTGTGGAAACAGGCCCTTCGGCCCAACAAGTCCACACCGACCCGCCGAAGCACAACCCACCCATACCCCTACATTTACCCCTTACCTAACGCTACAGGCAATTTAGCATGGCCAATTCACCTGACCTGCACATCTTTGGATTGTGGGAGGAAAGCGGAGCACCCGGAGGAAACCCACGCAGACACGGTGAGAATGTGCAAACTCCACACAGACAGTCGCCAGAGGCGGGAATTGAACCCGGGTCTCAGGCACTGTGAGGCAGCAGTGCTAACCACTGTGCCACCGTGCCGCCCATGTAAGACATGTGTGACATGTCTTACATAACGGTCTCCCCTTCCTCATCAGATCTCTGTTTTTGACATTATAACAGTCTGGAACTCCTTCAGACTCTACCTAAGTGTTAACTTACTTAACTTTGCATCTGTTTCGTGAACCTCAATTAATGCAGGCAGATTAAACATCTCTTTTGAACTATCCTCATTCTTAAATAGAGTTTCAGCTACCTCAACATCCACTTGCAGTATGGTTGTGACCTCAAATGATGGACTCTGTTTAATCATTGCTCTGGTCAGCATGCATGATGGAAAATTACCCTGAACCTGTTCCTGCAACTGTTCTGTCTCTCTATCCTCAAATGGAATTGATTGCAGGCAAAGCTATGAATTATATTCCTGCCAAACTCTTCCACAGGAGTAAAACAATTCATTTTTTAACTGCCCCCCCAACTACTATTGATCCAGATGACAAGTCATACTTTAATTAGATTTTATACAATGGAACTAGGAAATTCTGTCCATCAATCCTATTTACCAACACTTTAGTCTTTAATTAACTTTCTGGAAGGAACACTAGATCCTTCTCTAACAACATAATAGCCCTTATACCCTTTAATATATTTATGTTGTGTACTTCTTTTGAAGAGAAAGGGGTATCTTCCCTTTAGATAATAACCTCACATGTCTCTTATCTGCATTATGTAATTCATCTGCACTCACAGCTGTGTCTACCTCCAATCTCTTAGTTGTAGTTAAGCCACAATCTTATCTGTGGCCTTGTCATTCTGAGTTTTCTATTCATTAGTTTTTTATGACCTCCAGCAAGTCCCATGGGTTTCCTTTGCACTTCCTGTATTCTGAACAAATGTGTCCCACCTTGTTCTAACAGGAACACCTTGGATTTTCACCACCACCTTCAGTACTTTCCCTTCTGAACTGACAATGAGACTGGGGTATTTTCAATTGTTCCTTCCTTACTTTGGCTACTTGCCTTGCTCCCCCCCCTCCCATTTCCTATCCATTTCAAATTTATGAGGAGAACAGAAAGGATGCTTCTTGTAATTGTCAGCCAGAATTACCACCTGCATAGCAGCCACAACCCTTTGTTCATCAACTTGAGTTCTTATTCCAATGGTAGTGAGATTTTTTAAGTTCTCGAAGGGAAAAATAATTCTGAAAACCTTCATACATGGCTTTACTTTTTATTATCCTTTTATCCAGCTGTCAAAATTACTTAACTTACCCCTTTCAAATTCAATATAGGTTTACCCAGGCTGCTGCCTTAAATTCTGGAACCTTTGCCTGTGTACATCAGGTAGTGCTACATGTAAAACCTCACCATTGTATAAACATAAGCACCATCTTTGGTCCAAGTCATTTGCCGACTCATTTTCTGGAATGACACAAAGAATGCCTCCACGCACTTTTCTTCAAATTTTGGTTAGGCCTGTGCCATTTTAAACATTTCCTTACGAAGCTTCAAATTATAGTTTAAATTATTCCCACTAGAGCCCCGATCAGTACTTGTTATCTTTTATTTGAACTTCTTCATTTTAAGCTTATATGCATGTTCCATTGTTTTACCTTTCACTTGCACTTGTACTTTTCTCATGCCCGTTTTCAGTTTACGTAATTCCATCTCCCTTGTCTTCTCTTGCAAATTCGGAATTTCATCTTCATTTTCATTTTCTGCTTATAGCCAAGCCACTTTTACTGAAACGGAATATCACTTGATCAGTTATCTCAGTAACCAGGAATATGTGGCCTTTTTTTTAAACTGCTTTAAACCTAATGTCACTCAATGTTACCTTGGATATACCCACAAGTCAATGAACCATGATTTTGAAATTTCCTTTAAGCCTGATGAGTTAACGGCACAAATCATTGTGAATGAATATGATTTGGCAGCCATTGCGGAGACATGGTCACAGGATGGTCATGACTGAGAGTTAAAGATCCAGGGGTCCCAGACTATTCAGAAGGACAGACAGGAAGGTAAGGGAGGTGGGGTAGCTCTGATATTCAAGCATGACATGACGGTGGTGCTGAGAGATGATATAGGTTCTATGGAGAATAAGGCTGAATCTATTTGGGTGGAAACTAGAAACTTTAAGAAGAAAAAAGTCATTGATAGGCACAGTGTATAAGCCACCAAATAATAACATCACATTAGGGTGGGCAATAAACAATGCAATAATAAATGCCTGTAAAAATGGTACAGCAATTGTGGGGAATTTTAATCAACATGTAGATCGGTCTAACCAGCTCCGTCACAGTAGCCTTGAGGAGGAATGCATGGCCAAGTGAGGACTGCAGACGCTGGAGATTAGAGTCAAGATTAGAGTGTTGCTGGAAAAGCACAGCAGGTCAGGCAGAATCCGAGGAGCAGGAAAATCAATGTTTTGGGCAGGGGCCCTTCATCATGAAGGGGTCCTGCCATAACATCGATTTTCCTGCTCAGTTATGGCAGGACTCCTTCATGATGAAGGGCTCCTGCCCGAAACATCGATTTTCCTACTCCTCGGATGCTGCCTGACCTGCTGTGCTTTTCCAGCACCACTCTAATCTTGAGGAGGAGTTTATTGAGTGTATCCATGATAGTTTTTTTTTGAACAGTATGTAATGGAACTGACGAGGGAGCAAGCAATTCTACATCTGGTCCTGTGTAATGAGACGGGAATAATTAATGACCTCATCGTCAGGGATCCTTTTGGAATGTATCCGTGATAGTTTTTTTTTGAACAGTACGAGGGAGCAAGCAATTCTACATCTGGTCCTGTGTAATGAGACGGGAATAATTAATGACCTCATCGTCAGGGATCCTTTTGGAAGGAGTGATTACAGTATGGTTGAATTTGGAATACAGATGGAGAGTGTGAAGATAAAATCCAATACCAGGGTTCTGTGCTTAAACAAGGAAGACTATAATAGAACGAGGGAGGACTTAGCTAATGTAGACTGGAAACACAGATTTTATGGTGGGACAGTTGAAGAGCAGTGGAAGACTTTCAAAACAATTTTTCAAAGTGCTCAGCTAAAGTGTATTCCAGTGAAAAGGAAGAACTGTAAGAAAAGGGGTAATCTGCAATGGATGTCTAAGGAAAAATGGAGGCTATCAAATTGAAAGAGAAGGCATACAAAGTGGCTAAAAACAGCATGAAACTAGATTAGGAAAACTTCAAAGGTCAACAGAAAGTCACAAAAAGAGCTATAAAGCAAAGATATAAGATAGAACATGAGAAAAAAAAACTAGCACAGAATATAAAGACAGTTAGCAAAACTTTCTATGAATATATCAAATGAAAAAGAGTGGCTAAAGTAAACGTTGGTCCTTTAGAGGTTGAGAAGGGCATTTAGTGATAGGATATGATGAAATGGCCGAAGCATTGAACAGGTATTTTGTATCGGTCTTCACAGTGGAGGACATAATAACATGCCTGTAATTGGCAAAGAAACAAAGGTAGATGAGGACCTGGAAACAATTATTATTATGAAAGAGGTAGTGTTGGGCAAGCTAATGGAGCTAAGGATAGAGAAGTCTTCTGGCCCTGATGGAACACATCCCAGGGTAATGGCACTGGTAGTAATTTTCCAAACTTTGCTGGACTCTCGGGCAGTCCCAGCAGATTGGAAAACAGCAAACGTGACACCACTGTTTAAAAAGGCAGGTCAACAAAAGTTGGGGAATTGTAGACCAGTTAGCTTAACCTCTGTAGTGGGGAAGATACTTGAGTTTATTATCAAGGAAGAAATAGCAGGGTATCTTGATAGAAATTGTCCCAATGTGCAGACACAGCATGGATTCATGAGGGGCAGGTCATGCTTAACAAATCTTTTGGAATTCTGCAAAGACATTATGAGAAAGGTGGACAATGGGGACCCAGTAGATGTGGTATACCTAGATTTCTAATAGGCCTTCGACAAGCTACCGCACAAGAGGCTGCTGCATAAGCTAAAGGTGCATGGTGTTAAGGGTAAAGTATAAGCATGGATAAAGGACTGGTTGACTAACAGGAAGCAAAGAGCTGGGATAAATGAGTGCTATTCTGGCTGGCAATCAGTAACTAGTGGTGTGCCTCAGGGATTGGTATTGGGACCACAATTATTTGCAATTTATATAGATGATTTGGAGTTGAGGACCACGTGTAAGATGTCAAAGTTTGCAGATGACATGAAGATAAGTGGCAGAGCAAAGTGGGCAGAGGACTGTGAAACTTTGTAGAGGAACATGGATACTTTGAGTGAACGGGCAAAGACCTGGCAGACAGAATGTTAATAAATGTGAAGTCATCCATTTTGGTACAAGTAACAGTAAAACGGATTATTACTTGAACAGTCAGAAGTTGCAGCATGCTGCTATTTAGAGGGTGTCCTTGTGCATGAATCACAGAAGGCTGGTCTGGAAGTACAACAATTAATTAGGAAGACAAATGGAATTTTGTCCTTCATTGCTAAAGGGATTGAGTTTAAAAGCAGGGAGGTTATGTTGCAGCTGCATAGGGTGCTGGTGAGGCCATACCTGGAGTACTGCGTGTGGTTTTGGTCTCCTTACTTGAGAAAGGATGTACTGGCACTGGAGGGGGTGCAGAGTAGGTTCATAAGATTGATTCTAGAGTTGAGGGGCTGGCTTATGAGGAGAGACTGAGTAGACTGGGTTATATTCATTGGAATTCAGAAGAATGGGCGAGGGGGGTCTTATAGAAAAATATACAATTATGAAGGGAATAGATAAGATAGAAGTAGAGAGAATGTTTTCACTGGCAGGTGAAGCTAAGATAAGAGGGCATAGCCTCAAGATTGGAGGGAGCAGATTTAGGACTGAATTGAGAAGGAACTTCTTCACCCAGAGGGTTGTTAATCTATGGAATTCCTTGCTCAGTGAAGTAGTTGACATTACTTCAGTAAAAGCTAAGGTAGATTATTTTGAACAATAAAGGAATTAAGGGAGACGGTGAGAGTGGGTAAGTGGAACTGAGTCTATGAAAAGATCAGCCATGATCTTATTGAGTGGCGGAGCAGGCTCGAAGGGTCAGACAGTCTACTCCTGCTCCTAGTTCCTATATTCTTATGTTGCCACCTCCAATCTGTTCAGCTACTTGAGAAACTACTACACAGCTTTTGGCAAGCAAATAATACCTGTCTCATTGATAACTATCACTAGTGCATAGAATAATCAACATCTTATTGCCACCCAAAGTTGCAGCAGTACAGCCAAACCATCTGCAATTCTAACTTTGATTAAAGCTTTTTCAAATCATTGTTTCCAATGCTTGTCATGGGTATTAGGTTACTCACTTTAAAACTTCTGCCACTTATTGTGTTTTTTTTTAAGCAGCTTTTCACATTTCCATCCCCAGATTTAAAAAAAACCCAAAAAACACAGTCCTTATACATAATGATTTGAATATACTTTTTGTGTGGAAAGAATTCCACCAATTTATAATCCTCTGAGAGAAAGAAATCCCCCTTATCTCTGTCTTAAATGGAATGTTTACCTTTATTTCTAAGGGAATAGAGAAGTAACTATACAAGGTATTAATCAGCCCACAGCTGGGATACTGTGAACAGTGTTAGTCTTCTTATCTAAGAAATGATATACTGGCATCCTTTGTTTCTCTGGCCTGAGACTCACCCATAAAAGGAAACAACAGCTTTACATCAGCCCAGGCAAGCCCCTTAAGAATCTTAAATGTTTAACTAAGATTATGTCTCATTCTCCTAAAGTCCAATGAATAAAATCCCAGCCTACTTACTCTCTTCTCATAAGAAAATCCCACCATGACAAGGATCAATCCAGTGATCCTTCTCTAGTTTGTCTCCCATGCCAATATGTCACATTTTTCCATATTATTGTTCATCTGCCAATTTTTTCTCACTCATCTAATCTATCTGTATCCTTCTGTAGACTCCTCCTTGTCAACCTCATTACTTTCCTTCCCAATTATTCTGTAACATCTGCAAAATTGGCTATAGTACATTTATATAGGGTCACAGAGTCATAGAGATGTACAGCACAGAAACTGACCTTTCCATCCAACTCGTCCATACCGACCACATATCCCAACCCAATCTAGTCCCACCTGCCAGCACCTGGCCCATATCCTTCAAACCCTTCCTATTCAGATACCGATCTAGATGCCTTTTAACTGTTGTAATTGTACCAGCCTCCACCACTTCGTCTGACAGCTCATTCCATACATGTACCACCCTCTGTGTGAAAACGTTGCCCCTTAGGTCTCTTTTATATCTTTCCCCTTTCACCTTAAACTTATGCCTTCTAGTTCTGGACTCCCCGACCCAGGGAAAATACTTTGTCCATTTATCCTATCTATGCCCCTTATGATTTTATAAACCTCTTTAAGGTCACCCCTCAACCTCCGATGCTCCAGAGAAAACAGCCCTCGCCTATTCACCCTCTCCCAACAGCTTAAATACTCCAACCCTGGCAACATCCTTGTAGATCTCCCCTGAACCCTCTCAAGTTTCACAACATCCTTCCAATAGGAAGGAGACCAGAATTGCACGCAATATTCCAAAGGTGGCCTAATCAATGTCCTGTACAGCCACAACATGACCTCCCAACCCCAGTACTCAATACTCTGACCAATAAAGCAAAGCATACCAAATGCCTTCTTCACTATCCTATCGACCTGGGACTCCACTTTCAAGGAACTATGAACCTGCACTCCAAGGTCTCTTTGTTCAGCAACACTCCCTTGGACCTTACCATTAAGTGTATAAGTCCTGCTAAGATTTTCTTTCCCAAAATGTAACACCTCGCATTTATCTAAATTAAACTCCATCTGCCAATCCTCAGCCCACTGGCCCATCTGATCAAGATCCCATTGTAATCCAAGATAACCTTCTTCACTGTCCACTACACCTTCAATTTTGGTGTCATCTGAAAACTTACTAACTGTACCTTCACATGCAAATCATTAAATAAATTATGAAAAGTAGTGGATCCAGCACTGACCCTTGTGGCACTACACTGGTCACAGGCCTCCAGTCTGAAAAACAATCCTCCACCACCACCCTCTGTCTTCTACCTTTGAGCCAGATCTGTATCCAAGTGGCTAGATCTCCCTATATTCCATGAGATCTAACCTTGCTAATCAATCTTTCCTGACTTTGGGTTTTTCAATCTACTCCATAGCTAACTAAGTACTATTGATGTCTATTCACTGTTAGAATTTAGGACAGACAAGTTTTATTCAGCAAAATCCCACAAACTGTATATGAATGACCAGATCATCAGTTTCCTTGATGTTAGACACCACTGACATCAAACATTTCCCTTCACAGCTGTTAGCTGACCTGCTATGCTTCTTCAATATTACCTGTTTTTGACTAAACTCTACTTCAAATCATTTTGAATCATTAAAATGCATTGATGTGATTTTGTCTTTACCAACAGAGTGTTTGATTTGATTTGATTGATTTATTGTCATGTGTATTGAAGTACAGTGAAAAGCTTGATTTCCAAGCAGTACAGGTATATCATAGTAAGGAGGATGTACAGATCAAAAAGATTTAGAGAGGGGCATACAGGTTGCATTGCACAGGGCATGCACTAGGTGAGATCAACATTAGCAAAATTTAGCTATGTTTAGATATGTTTTTATTCCCACTCAGTGTCCAGATTACTTTTTAGATTCTGCTATCATCACCTTCCCACTTAATCCATACCCCCACCATCTCAAATCACCACCACCACCTCAGCATTGCCCTTTTTAAGATCAGCACTGTTTCCAAATCACTCTTTATGTATTTTAATTATCTATATTTGAGCATTAACACCTTTACAAAAGGTCCAGCTGGAATACCAGCTGATGTTGTCTTCTCGGCCTCAAACATTTTATGTTCTAGGTGCTAAATTGTGCTTATTATAGCTGCACTGTGATCATTTGGCCTACTTTCCTGACACCTGTCAGTTATGCTATTGTACGTTAGAAATTGCCAAGTCCTTGCAGTTGGTGGTTTAATTTGATTTAAAAGTGGTTTAAAACTTTGAAAGGCAAAACAATCCTTAACAGTTAAGAAATAGAAGAAGAACATCCACATTGTCTAAGAGAAGTGTGTGGTGTTAATATTTGTTTACCAAGTGGTCCCACTTATCGTAAGCTACATCCAGCATTGGATGGAAGAAAGGCAAAAGTTAACAGCAATGTGAAATGCTGCCCTTATCTTAATGGGTACCAGTTAAATGGGATAAATTTAGTACAAGTCAAATGGTCTCAAGAAAAGCTCGAAGGTTTATAGACCTGCAATGTTTACGGATGTTTAATTTGCAGATAATGACTACCCCATGAATATTTCCGGCTTTTTTGTTTCCATTTATAAGTTTTTACGTCTGCATTTTTAAAAAACATTTTAGTTATCTCTTTGCCTCTTAATTTTTCAGGGAAAGATAGAAGTACTCAGTGTAACTGAGTTAGATAGTAGAAAAACAGAAATCATTAGCAGAATTCAATACCTTGTGCTTATTGACAAATATTAGCTCCCACATATCGATAAAATTCTGATCTCTGTTTTCAAATCCTGCCATAGCTTGAGCCTTCCTTATTTCTGTAACCTTTTACAGTGCTTGGGACATTTTCCTATGTGAAAAGCGTTATATAAATGTAAATCGCGGGTATGCAGCTAGGGTGAACATGGCTGTCAGGGCATTGTTTTGATCATTTGTTTGGAACTAAGAAGTAGTCCTTGCCACCAGGGTAAATGCCAATTGATCTATTCTCCTGTTATTGTTCATGAGCTAACTGACTGGTCAAAAACCAGCAGAGATCTAAAATATTTCAGATTGGGTCTGCTCAGGTATCAGTTTATCAGATCTGCTAATGAGAGCTAACACAGTTCCAATCTTGGATTAGTGGTGCTGGAAGAGCACAGCAGTTCAGGCAGCATCCAAGGAGCAGCGAAATCGACGTTTCGGGCAAAAGCCCTTCATCAGGAATCCCTTTTACCTACAGTTCCAATCTTCTATTACCATTTTGTTAATCTCTGCCTTCAGGATGTGTGCTATCTGAATATTAAGTAACTGGTTACTGCAGATAACAAGGAGAAGGAGATCCTCAGCAACAGCATAGTGTCACTGTGATGTCGACTGTTTTCAAGACATCAATATTTATTTCCTCAGGTTCCCTCGCTTCCATGTATTTCTCCACAGTAAATACCAGCATGAAATATCATTTATTATCTCTCCGATCTCCTGTGATCCCACTCACCGATGATCTATACATGGACACAGTGAGTATGAAATTCCTCATAATACTGTGTACAATTCTAGTCGCCTGATATTGGAAAGGTATTGTGAAATTGTAAAAAGTGCAGAAAAGATTTACTAGGATGTTACCAGGAGTGGAGAGTTTGAGTTATAAGGATATGTTGGCTAGGCAGGGACTTCTGTCCCTGGAGCACAGGAGGTTGAGGGGTGACCTGATAGAGGTTGATGAAATCATCAGGGGCATGGATAAAGTAAATAGCAATGGTCTTTCCCTTGGGTAGAGGAGTTTAAAATTGGAGGGCATAATTTTAAGGTGAAAGAAGAAAGATTTAAAAGGGACCTGAAGGGCAACTTGTTCACACAGAGGGCGATTTGTATGTGGCATGCACTGCCAAAGGAAGTGCTAAATGTGGTTAGCGGCAACATTTAAAAGACATTGGGCAGGTACTACAAGTAGGAAAAGTTTAGAAGGATGTGGAACAAATGCAGCCATATGGGACTAGTTTAGTTTGGGATATCCAGTTGGCATGGACAAGTTGGACCGAAGGGTCTGTTTCTGTGCTGTGTGATTCCATGACTCCATGACTCTGTCTATTTCTGCTCCCACCATCTCCTAACCAGACCATGGATCCATAACAATGTGTTTTTGTTAGTTGTGTGTATAGAACCTCAACAGAGGCTCTGCATTGTGATGGGATGCCAAGTTCTCAGTTATTGTGTTAATGTTGTAGTGTGTCTGCATTCCCTTTAAACGAGGTACCTTTAAAGACTCCATGTGTTGTATTGATATGACCCTGCTTGCCAGTTGGGGTGGCACGGTAGCTCTGTGGTTAGCACTGCTGCCTCACAGTACCAGGGTCCCAGGTTTGATCCCAGCCTTGGGTAACCATCTGTGTGGAGTTTGCATATTCTCCCCATGTCTGTGTGGGTTTCCTCTAGGTGCTCCATTTTCCTCCCACAGTCCAAAGATGTGCAGGTTAGGTGAATTGGCCATGGTAAATTTCCCATAGTGTTAGGTGCATTAATCAAAGGGAAATAAGTCTGGGTGGGTTACTCTTCAGAGGGTCGGTGTGGACTTGTTGGGCAGAAGGGCCTGTTTCCACATTGCAGGGAATCTAATCTAGTCAGCTATGGATTTGCAAGTTGTACACACAGAAATCCGTTGCCTTATTGTAATGTCTGCTTCATAACACATAATGTGATTTATCTTAAATAAAGTAACCTACAGAATTAATTAATCCCTGGTGAGTGATTGATTACTAGACCAATGTCATTATCATGAAATTGTAAACAGCAATGGAAAACAATACCGATGACACCAAGCAAGCTTGAACAGTCAGAAGCAAAGTAATCTATAGGTGAAACGCATGGTTAAACGTTTCAAATCATGCTAAGGTGCATAAACTAACCCACAATATCTTTGTTACAACATAGGTGAGTGTAGAAAACATATTTTGCTAGTAACAGACCAATTTCTGATGAGAGGCCAGTTTACTGACTTGAGAAAGGAGAATAATCAGGTTGTATGTCAGATTTAATAGAAGCAAGAGAAGGTCAACAGCATACTGTTAGATTGCCCACAAATTTCTCCAGTTGAAATTGGGTTATAGCAGACCTTTTAACAGAACTGAAAATGTTTAAATGGCATTCAGAGCTATGGTTTCTAGATTCAAGCCATTATGACTTGCTCAGCAAACAGGAGAAAGATCCGCACAGAATTAACACATCAATATTAACAGCCAAAGAGCTAAATGCCCCTGAAACATATGAACTGTGTTAAAAGATCAATTCAGAGTCAAATTATAGTTCTGTGTATTATACTTCAATCAATTACATTTCAGTCAGATTATATTTCAATCAATTTTGAAATCATGTGACAGGAAAGGTCATTTGACAGGCAACACACAAGAATAAGAGCTGATTCGGCTGCACAGAATCATGCACTAACCCAAACAGACTGCGAATGAGAAATATCTTCATCATACAATAAAGATCAATGGTATTTCATAAGAGGCAAACAAATGAAGTGATCATCAAACCAGAATACAATAGGAAAAATGCATGTGCTTCACACTCTTAATACAGTAGCAGACATCAGCTTTATCACATTTTCATGAGTGTTTGTAAAAATACAAATTATCACTCCTTAAAAAAACTGATAATTGTTATTGGCTAAAATTGACAAATCTGCAATTGCTGATATATCACTCCTGCAAATGCGAAAAGAAAAAGTACCTGCAGTTAGGAAGCCATGATGAACCCAACAAGTGTAAAATTTGCAGCATACAATGGTTCACCAGTTTCCTGTTGCAGGTTCAGTAGTGCTGGAATACAAGTAAAATCAAGCTTCCTGGTGTCACAAAGGTTCTGCATGGCAAATGTGGCTGAATGTAATTGTAATTGCAGACACTTGACAGAGTAGATGCAGGGAGATTATTCCTCCTTGTGGGAGAGTATAGGACCAGAGGGCATATTCTCAGAGTAAGGTGTCAACATTTCAGACAGAGATAAGGATTTTTTATTTCTCTCAGAAGGTAGTCAGTCTATGGATTCTTTACCGCAGAGGGCTGTTGAGACTGGGTTATTAAGTATATTCAAGGATGAGATAGACAGATTTTTAATTAGTAAGGAAATTAAGGGTTATGAGGATAAAACAGAAAAGTGAAGTTGATGATTATCACATGATATATGTCCCAATACACTGAATGGCCTACTCATGTCCCAATGTCTTATAATCATATGAACCTAAGCATGATATACAGGCAATCAAACAGCCACTGAAGGAGCATATTAAAGAGATTTCAAAGCTAAAACCAAAAAAACTAAGTTGGAAAAGCTGGACAATTATTGGAGCAGGATTTGAAGGAGAATATAAACTGGACCAAGACTAGGGGCTGATTTTTTTTCACTAAGTGTGAGTCATATCAGGTTTTTGGAAGAACACTTGCCATATGATCTAATGATGTTTCTTGATGGACTTTACCTAACCTTCCCATTAAATACCTACCCCATCTCATGGTTCCCCTCTCATTTGATTCGATCATTGTCTTACCATGTGCCACTCCTGGAACAATTCACCACTCTCCAGACATCCGCTGAATGTTTGGCATCCTTTGTGCCCATGCCATCTTTCAAAGGCCATTTCAAAGGTGCCCTTGAATTTTATCTTACATGGCAGGCAAGGGGAATCTTGTTGCCCCAATTTGGAGCAGTTGCAGGACAGGGTGATGGAGAGGTGGAGTATTCTCATCCCAGAAGACCAGCAGTTGATACCATGACAGTGGACTCATGCCAGTCTGTTCCAAAGTTTTCACCTGGGTCAGTGCAGTCTCAAACATTTGCAGGAATGCACAGCAGTAGAAAAAAACTGTTTAATGACATTTTTCCCCTCCACCCCCAGCCCCCCAACTGTGAGGAAATAAACTCTGAGGCGCGTCGGTGCCAATATCTTCTCTCCGCTGCCATCACTTCATTTCTGTACCGCAGCCAACTCATGCTCTACCTCTCTCATTATGACCTGCAACATCTTACCCCTCTCCTCACCCTGTACCCTCCCACCATACAATTCATGCTCTACCACTCTCACTATTTATCCGCAACATCTTCCCCCTCCCCTCACCTTCCCCCCTCCCCCCACTCACTCCCAATAGCACTAGCTCTGCATGCCCCCTGTGCTGTCTTCTCACTTGCTTGGGACACCGCCCACCAGTATCAAATGAAACAATTGTGCCAAATAAAAGCAAATTACTGGGGATGCTGGAATCTGAAACCAAAAGAGAAAATGCTGGAAAATCTCAGCAGATCTGGCAGTATCTGGAAGATGGATTTGGGCTGCCCAATGTTTGACTCCTTACCCTTAAAATGGAGAGGATCCTGATTCTGACCAGTCTGAGCGATTAACTGACCGTTTCCAAGCCTTGGACTGGTGACTTTCTTCACGAGAATCCCTGTTTGAAGGCTGTCTATCCATACTTGACTGAGATCTGTTAACAATGATGACAAATTAGCTTTGAATCTGTATTAAACAGCACAGCAAGGCTGAAGTAATAAGAGCCTCTTGGCTAAGAAGTCAAAATATAATAAGACAAAGTAAGGCAATGCAATGCAAGACTAGGATGCAAGAATCAGGATCCTCTCCATTTTAAGGGTAAGGAGTCAAACATTGGGCAGCCCAAATCCATCTTCACTCTTACAGTTCTATATTGTGAGCTGCTTTTCTCCTGCAATATGAGAGAGAGAGAGAGAGAGAGAAAGAACTGAAAATGGGTGGTACAATTGTTTCCAAAAGAGATAATGCTGAAAAATCTCAGCAGGTCTGGCAGCATCTGTAAGGAGAGAAAAGAGCTGACATTTCAAGTCTCAGATTGAGTGAGCATTATGATAGTAAGCAAAGAGGCCTGAGATGCAGCTTGATCCAGTGCATGAGCTGCAGAGGTGTCTTTGAGGGGAAAGGTGACCTTGCAGTAACATTACAATGTCAGCTAATGGTGCAGCCTGAGGTATATCATTTTAATGCAGAAGCACACTGTATACATGGATTCACAATGAGCCATGAGGTTTCCAGAGGTTGGCATCTTTTGGATGTCATTGTCTGTGAATGTGGGTGGCATAGTCAGTACCCATAGACTGTGACCTGAGATTTTGGACATGGAGGTCCTTTGGCGCAAGCAGTGAGCTGAAGTCATCAGGCACCTTCTCTAACTTGCATGTTGTGAATTCTTAGCTTGGGTCATCATGTTTGGTGAGTTAGATAGATGAATATTAATGAGGTGAATTGTGGCATTAATGTGCTGTTTAGGAAGCTGCAATCCTCTTGAACTAGCAACTTCTTGTTGCCTTGCAAGAAACTTGCCTCATGACTTGTCAATTGCGTAAAAGATGCAGCGGGATGTTCTTGACATTCAGATAGGCTTCCAATCCAGACCGTCTAACTCTGTCACTCTTGACTGTGGGCAATCAATGGCACATCAGGACATAACGGCAAATTGCCAATATGTCAAATTCATAGGCTCATTTGTCATTTTACACAGTTAAACATTCTCCTGGAAAAGTAGAGGATGTTGGATATGCACCTAGCTTTTAATCGTGTTTATAATTTGCAACTCTTTCTTGCCAATTACTCTGCTGTTAGTATGCAAGCTGCACACACAGACAAGTCAGTTTGTTGCTGTAATGCTAATTTTATAACTTATAATGCATTTAATATCTTGAAGAAACTAACCCACAGAGTTAATCAACCCCTGACCACTAATGCTTTACATGACTCTAATACCTCCTCATATTGTTTGGTGTCAGATTTTGCTTTATAATGTCACTGAAGCACTTTGGGACCTTCAGGCAGTTCTCCTTCAGAACCACAACACTGCTAAACAGAACTGGGTGAAATGGACTCTCCTACCGTAACTTCACTGGAGATCCTGCATAATTGCCAGAGACTAGGAAAAGCTGCTTAACAATGTTAACTAACAGATATTTATCTTGCCTATCCAGTATCTTGAATCATTCAATAAGATCACCCTGAGCTTTCTCTTCCATAATGTTGATATTTCCAGTTTCTGTAGGTTCCCCTCATAACTCAGGTGCCTAATCCCAGCTATCAATTGTCCTTCACTGTAATCTTTCTAATGCTGAGTTCTGATTCTCAATATTTTGACTGACTAAATTTCTGCACAATAATCCTAAAGGGAAAATATCAACACTCTGTATTAAACTTGAATCAGTTTCAGTGATTTCTGTCTGGTATTTAATATAAATAGACTTGATTTTGGAAAAGGGTGGGATTTCCACAAACTTCATCAAATGAATAAAAACACAGCAGCAGGTTATTTACAGGAATCTATAACAATATATAAGCAATATATTAATGCTTGGTTGTCTGAGTGTAGGACTTCAGAGAGCACAAAATGGAATTTAGTGAACAGAAAATGATATAAGGTATGACTTTCATATGTTGATCTCCAGAGTCCCTACAAAATGTGCACCATCAGCATAAAAACAGAACACCACATAACTGATCATCTCAGTTAATGTTTATTATTAGCAGAGCCAAGAATGAAGTGATTCCACCATTTGTAAACAGACCTGAGGTAAAAGATGAGCAGAAACTCCTCGATTGTCAAAACCACGATCAGAGATTGGAGGAGCTAAAATAGGCCCACAAACTGAGAAAATAAAAACTGAAAGAACTGCGGATGTTGGAATTCAGAAACAAAAATAAAAATGACTGGAAAAGCTAGCAGGTCTGGCAGGATCTGTGAAGAGAAATCAGAATTAATGTTTCAGGTTGAATGACCCTTCTTCAGAACCCACAACCTGACCTATCAAATCCCGAGCCCTCATATGCCTCCTGTCTTTTTTGTGGAGGCTGGACAGGGATTGTGGATGGGTTATTTGCCCACATGTATCAAGTAGATGAAAAGGTTATTTAAAGGGCACTACATAAAGCTGCAGGCAGAGGGCAAACTCAACTGCCTGGAGAGCACCTCCTACTGGCCAATTAATATTTTTGGGTGGTGTGGGCATGGGCAATATTCCAGGCAGATTCTGGCATCCTCCCTGCCCAACTGGGTGTAGGTACATGTCATTCTGCACAGCACCTCACCCTCACCCCCCCCCGTCCAACACTAATGGATTGACAGCGAAACCACCTTTTTAGATTTTAAAAGGCTGAAGAAAGGGCATCTCCAAATTGAGGCGACCTCTTCTTTACTGACCCACTTTCAGACACTACTGCTGCTCCTTTCAAACTGAAATTCTTCTGACACCCCTCCACTGAGAGTCTACCCACTGTCCTTAACTGGACAACAAACTTTGTTGTTAACTAAGAGGGCATCCTGGTGAAGATCACAAAGTTTCACCAAGGGGGCAATGTAAGGACCTAGAAAACGTATTGACCTCTATTTCCTAGCCCCATGTGAGAATTCTGTTCTATATATTCTAGGCTGAAAATTCCAAACTGTTTTTTAGTATTTTGGACTCGAAATTTCCAAAAGTTAAATGAGGATCAGTTTTACATATGTTTTCTTTTCTTCGAGACTATATCGGAAATTCCAATCAAAGGAAGTGTTGGGATTTATTTTTCCCATCCTCTTGGTTGTGAGATCACTAATGAAGGCAGTAATGATGGAATCTCAAATTGTTACATTGATTGTGTGAATATATTGAATTATTTTGAAATCGGGTTCTGCAAAGCCATATCCAGATGACAATTGATCACAGAATCCCTACACTGTGGAAATCGGCCATTTGGCCTATTGAATCTGCACTGTTCCTTCCAAAGAGCATCCCACCCAGATCCAGCCCCACACCCTATCCACATAATCCCACATTATGGGGCAAACACTGCTAGCCACTGAGCCACTATGCCAACCTAAGAGAATAAGTGTTATGATCAACGCAAAAGTTGAACAGTCCTGGATTTTGTGATGTTCGTGATAAGTAAACTCTTAGCATTCACCATCATTAGGAAAAGTGATACCAATTTTGGGAGGGCAATAAGCTGGAATGGAAAATCTGTAAACGAATGGGAGTTTCCACCTTTAACCCACTGGTCATGCTGCAAAAACTTTAGTCAAATGTTATACCCTTTGGAATTTGGTGTAAGTTGTTTTTTAATGATGTACCAAGCTCAGAATCAATATTGAAGATCCTCCATGGTTCTGAGAAGCTGAGGTTATATTTGCAGAGCTTCAAATTATTTCCATTGTGATTTGAAACAAATCAAATGTTTAAAATTTGTTGTTGTTTATTTCTATATATTTAAGTTCCATCTTTATCTGTTCATAGTCATTTATTTGTTGAATGTAATTTTAGACATAATATGAAGTGTTTCAGTGATTTTACCTGTTGTTTGTGAGAATACTTAATTAGGATTGGCTGTATCCTATAGGCTGACATCATTGTCACTGCATATCTGGAAATTCCCTTGAGTTGGTGACAGGTCAGAATTGTCATGAGAAAAGGGGATATTTATCACACAACAACATCTGACCTCAGTGGGCAACCTTCCTCTACATCAATGGAGAATGCTGTGGCTTTACTGAAGAATTGACACTGTTTCATGAATAAGATGTGGAAGCCAAGTTTAAACCCAGCCAGAACAGACACGCTGCTTCAGCCAGGCCTTGGACAATCAACTTTTCACTGAAACCAGACAGGCCTGGAAGTGGCTGGCCAGGTTCTAACAGTCACATTGTTTCAGAGCAAACCATTGTTTCCACCTCCAGTGAACCTCCTTTGTTAGAAGAGTGTTACACAGACTTGGTGGCACCCAGCTCACGAGGAATAGTGTGACAAGGACAACAATGAGCAGTTGGAGTTTCAAAGCTATCCTCTGAAACCTCCAAATAGTAAAGTATTAGCTGATTGGATCTTTCTGCCCCTGCCAATGCTAGTACTGAGCACATGACATAGAATCTTCATGAAGGTTCAAAGAGGGGAATAAACGGGGCAACCTGCAGCCACAGCTCTCTCTGGGTTTTGCACCTTCTTCAATGGCATCTCCCAAGAGCGCATTCAACTAGCAGTCAAGCTGCACAGCATCTCCAGCTTCTTGTACCTTGAGGTCAGCATCATCAGACTGACCAGACCCAGAGAGACCACCTCAGTGAGATGGCCCAAGACCAGAACCAGCCCTAGATGAGAAGGGAAGCCCAGATCAATAACTACAGATCCTGAAACATCAGCCAACACCAAGGAACAACCTGTCCCAGCCTTATTGAATGGATATTACCAGTCTTTTCTGACAAACCATTTACATACAGCGGCCGGAACCTATCAAAAGGGTGTAGTGAATCCTTGGAAGCATGTGTCAGAAATAGACAGCTAGTGTAAATGTGAGACAGATTACTTAGAGATTTAAAACTGTTCACTGAAGAGTCCTGTGAAGATATTGATAGAGTTTATTTAAAAGATAGTAGTAGAGTCTGATAAATATTTTAGAATCCCTACAGTGTGGAAACAGGCCCTTTAGCCCAACAAGTGTACAATGACCCTCTGAAGAGTAACCCACCCAGATCCCAACCCTATTGCCCCACATTTACCTCTGACTAATGCACCTAGCCTACACATCCCTGAACACTATGAGGGCAATTTAGCATAGCCAATTCACCTAACCCACACATCTCTGGATTGAGGGACAAAACCAGAGCACCCAGAGAAAACACACACAGGTACAGGGAGAATGCAGAAACTCCACACAGACAGTCAGCTGAGGTGGAGAATTGAACCTAGGTCCCTAATGTTGTGAGGCAACAGTGCTAACCACTGAGCCACTGTGTCTCATTGATTTTCTTCATTAAAGTATTCACTAACGTTGTGTTGAATCATCCCCTAACTCTATCCCCTTTGTCTATCTTACTGTGCACTGTGCCCAAGATAAAACGGATAACCACAAACAGATCAAGGTTTGTCAGGGTACATTTGCCTACCCTTTCACTAAACAGTAGAGTCACTAGACTACCTATGAATATCAGTCAAAAAAACCCTATGATTTTAATCATAGACATGAATCAATTGCAAACAAAAGCAAACAAAACAGCTCAGAAACATTTTTTCTATACATTCAGAATAACATTTTTCTTGAAAAGTGAAAGCAAATGAAAAGTCGGAGTGTTGTGTTGAGCTCTGGGTACCTTATTTAAGGAAGGATGTTAAAGCCCTAGAGAGAGAGAGTGCAACGGAGATTTCCTAGAATGTTACCTGAAATTAAAGGTTTTTGATACAAAGAAAACTTATAGAAATTTGGCTTATTCTCCTTGGAGCAGAGAACATTAAGAGGTGACCTTGTTGAGGTGTTCAAACAGATGAACAATTTTGACATGGTAAAGAAGGATATTCTTTTTCCACTCATGGGTATGTCAGTAATTAAGGGTCAGAATTTCAAGATTGTTAACACCATAGCTGGTTGTCAGACAAGGAGAATATTCTTTATTCAGAGAGTTTTTAGGATATGGAATGCACTGCCTGAGAGATCCATGGAGGTGAATTCTATAGCAAGTTTCTTAAGAGAACTGGATATATATTTGCAAGTGATTAATTTCGAGAGCTACAGAAATAGGACCAGAGAATGGGGCAAGCTAGGTAGCTCTTTCAGAAGCCAATATAGAAACGATGGGTCAAATGGCCTCCGTCTGTATTGAAAAATGCTATGTTTTCAAAATCAAATATCTAAATAGAGCCAAGTTAAGCACTCAGTAAATTGATTTTGTCTGGGACCAATAAATATCATTAGCAATCATTTTACAATTTAAGAAAACCAA
The DNA here is from genome assembly GCF_004010195.1 of Chiloscyllium plagiosum. Lineage (NCBI taxonomy): Eukaryota > Metazoa > Chordata > Chondrichthyes > Orectolobiformes > Hemiscylliidae > Chiloscyllium > Chiloscyllium plagiosum. Next base: position 105,258,283 of record NC_057710.1, read on the forward strand.
ATAAGTGAGGGCATTTAGATACTCAAGAAAGAGTACACACTCCCAAAGCATCCTTCATGAGCATAGAACTTGCCCAAAGAGTTTCACAGCCAATACAATATTTATTAAGTAAAACAGGAAGTGTTTGAAAAATGTTGCATCTTTTGTGGAGAGAGAAGCTGAGTTGTTGTTTCAAGTCCAAACATAACTTCTTCTGAAGTACTGAAGAATTGTGAAGTCTGGTTGAGAGTGAGGAAAGAAAACAGCAGTGAATTTATATATAGCAGTTTCACAAACACCATTTAGCTAAATGATCAGATAATCTGATTTGGTGGTGTTGGTTGAAGGATGAATATTGATTATTGTCTTAAAAAGATAGTGCTCCATCAAAGGTTATGGGCAATAAAAATAATTTGATGAAAGTAGCCTTAGTAAATTTCTAGCTGGTGCTGTTTTGGTATGGAAAATATATTCATGATGTCTGCTGACATGTAAAATGTGACCAGCATTAGCAACATTAGATGACACTTTGCTGAGATATTAGTCTGGACATTAGCAGCAGACACCACAAATATGCAGAGCAGGTAAAACATGACATCAGTCAATATATAAAGGCCAGCTCTTTTGTCTTCTTGCTGTCTACAAAGATGCAGCATCAGAAAATACAGATCCATGAATTCTATCCCAGAAAGAATCACTTATAAAATTAGTCAATGACTCATGCTGGTTTGACTCATCTTGAATATTTCAAAATGTCACTCCAGTATGACCAATACATTCGCTTCCAAGTATTTCCAGTTTTAAATTGCTTTATTTTCCCTCTGGGATATAAAAGGATCATTAGATATGCTCAGATTAGCTTCAGTTTAATTTCTCCTGGATTGCTCAGAAGTTGTGGAAGGGTTTCAAATTTTCTACTTCTATTTAAAGTTGCCAAAAAAAAGACCAAATTTTTTTCTGCATTGAAAAGGCCCTAGTTCTGACTTCAAGAGTTCTGGTCAGTCCATTGGGTCCTAGTCACGGGTGCCACGACCTTTCATTTTGCATAACAGTGTGAATGGGAGATTGTGCAGAGGCCAAGCAGAAGAGGACAATTGCTCACAATGTCAGGAGGAGGGAGGGAAGAAAGAACAGCTCCCAGCAGGAAGTCTTATCCATATAGTGCACTGACCACCATCTTCTAATGCTCTCCAGGAATAACAATAGTGTTGGAGAATTGGAAAACTGCTAATATGACATTGTTGTTTAGAAAAATATGACGTTATAACTGGAGATACTGATGTCATTCACTTTGGTAGCAAAAACAGCAAGGTAGATATCATGCTGCAATTATACAGGGCTTTGGTGACACTTCACCTGAAATATTGTGCCAGGTTATTGTCTCATTATCTGAGGAAGGATGTTATTCCTATAGAGGGAGTATAGCAAAGGTTAACCAGACCGATACCTGGGATGGCGGAACCAACATATGAGGAGAAGTTGAAATGGTTCGGATAATATTTGCTGGGGTTCAGAAGGGGAAATTGGACAGAAACTACAAAATTCTGACAGGGTTAAACAGTGTAGATGGAGGAAGGATGTTCCCAATGATGAAGGAATCCAGAACAAGAGGTCACAGTCTAGGGATAAGGGATAAGCCATGCATTGCTGAGATGAAGAGAAATTTCTTCATCCAGAATGTGGTAAGCCTGTGGAACTCTTTATTGCAAAAGTTGAATCCAGTCAAAACATTATATGATTCTAAAATGGAATTAGGTATAGCACTTGGGGTTAAATGGATTAAAGAGGATGAGGGAAAAGCGGGAACAGGGCATTGAGTTGGATAATCAGCTCTGATCATAATGAATACTGGAGTAGTCTCAAAGGACTGAGTGGCCAACTCCTGTTTCTTTTGCTTATGCTTCTATGCCATTCAGGTTAACCCTATTTGTCATTGAGTCATTCCTGATGAAGGGCTTATGCCTGAAATGTCAATTCTCCTGCTCCTCGGATGCTGCCTGACCTGCTGTGCTTTTCCAATACCACACTCTTGACTCTGATCTCCAGCATCTGCAGTCTTCACTTTCTACAAGTTAGAAGATTGCAATGATGGAAAGACAAAAAGCAATAGGTATATGCTTACACCATGTGCTGTTTTAAACGAGAGGTTTTGAGATGAATGTGAAGTGTATGAGTGAAGATAGACTGTTGGGACATATTATCATCTTCAGTGGTCTCAGCTGCATCTCTATAGCAATGGTCTGAGCCATGATTGTTCCAGTGATGATTATGAACATCTGATCCCTTTGCACTGAAGATATAAAGCCAAGCCTTCCTCCACTCAAGTTATGTGTCACCTTTCCCTGCAAGAGAGAGGTAAGTGTATAATTGAGTGCAGTGTGATGTGCTTAGATCCATCGTACCTGAATTACTGGCAGTGTGTGGAAACTGTTATATGTGAATGTGTGAGTTACAGTAGTGTGAGGGTGATGTGAGGTCAGAAATTTAAAGTATGATTCATGATTGATCGAGAACATTGGTAGGTGAATGAAGGGGATAGCGATGAATTGAACAGTGGTTGAGTCGAGAGGTTAACTTGTAAGGATGTGACAATGGAATACCTAACTAAAATGTGCAGGCACGCTTTAGGTGGTATAGATCCTGTATGATTTTAGGTCCTGCTGAAGATCATGCAGCCATTTAGCAGCAGCTTTAGCACTGGCTATGTGCTACTATCAGTATTACATTTGCTTGCTGGCTGCATCACAATGAACAGACATGGATTATTTGTGTATCATTATTTCTGAGAACATCTCTGGGCATTTTCCTATTTTTCTCTCCATAGATTCATAATTTATGACCCATTAAACAGAAATTAATTTGACTTCCTCACTTCAAAGAGAATAATCTTTACCTTCTAACTGTTGCTCTTGTCCGGTGAATACTGTGGAAAATAATGCAGTCCTACTTTTCCAAAAATTGCCTTTTAAGCAGAAGAGAATCTGAGGACCACCATGGATTATCCAGTGTTCTTTGTAATGGACCATCAACCTATTCCATACAGGCTATGATGGAGTGATATAAATAATTCATCTGCATTCGTGTTCAGGACAATAATGCATTTACAACTATGCTTTTAAGCTTTCTGTGAGTAATGTTGTAAAAAATGTATCTGCATTTGGCATGAATACTGCAGCATCAGAGAAGGCCAATGTGCAGTTTATGCTCAAATGTATTTTGTTTCTTTATTTAGGTATTGTAAGTGGATTTCAGAGCAGTCAGAAGTCATAGAAGTACACCTTTATAGACACGTAAACATTGACTTTCAGACACTCATGCATTATCTATGTATAACAACCTATCTTTTGCATTATTTGACAAAACACCTTATCAACTGCAAACCTCTGTTACTGAAAGGAAAGTTATGGAAAACTCGACAATATCTGGTGACCTCCAAATTTGTATTCCTGCTGTGTACTTCTGGCACACATAAACTCTGAGTCCTGCATACAAATATGTAAAATCTATTTTCTGTCAATTACATTTCATCACAGTATGCTTCTCCTGATATTTTACTACTCACTCATTCAGGTTCCCTTCTATGATTTTAACTATTCTTGAGGTCAGTCTCATGTGTCTTGGGTTATCCTCCAGACCAATTTGACATGTTCTATGCCAGCAAATCAACAACTTTTGTATACATGACACGTTTCATGTAATGAAAAGTCTCATGGCTTTTCACAGGTCTGTTATCAATTGCAAATTTGACATTGAGTCACTTAATGAGATATTAGGACAGATTTTGATCATTTCTATAGGATTTCAGGATCATTTTTCAAGGAGAGGATAGAGGCAGAGAAGTTTATAATGGAGATTCCGTTGTTTCAGGTCCAGGAGAATAAAGACATAGACATAAAGAATGAAATAATGGTCTGGATATTCTGATGGTCAGACGGTCATTGGGGCAGAGCAGACTGGAGTTACATATCCTGACCACATGGAATCACAGCCACAGCAGACGATGTGAGAGTTGTTCAAGAAATTGATGATTCTTGTGGGCAATTCCCCTGCATCTGGAACCATTCAAAATAACCCTTTGATGGTGGATAATTTGGAGAGTTCTGCTTTGGTGGAGATGGTGAGGAAGTTGTGAAATTTGGAGAATGAATAAATTAATTTCTTGATGTCAAGAAAGAAAAGTCTGGTCTTCCCCTTAAAGAGAAATGTTCCAATGAGAATCTCACTGGAGACTCTCATCAGCAGAAGTCATATTGGGTTTTAAATGTTAACTTTCTTTCTCACTCCACAGAGACATGTTGATTTACTCCATCACCTCCTGTTCTATTAGAAAGCCAGGCAGATTGTCATGTTTGCCAGCTCTGAACAGTCAATAGATCAGAGTGATTTGTATATAGCACCATGCTATGCCAATGTTACAAAGGCTGTGGCAGCAGCTTACATGGCAAACACACTTTAACCAAAGGCCACATCTACAAGTCTGAGGATAAGAGAGCTCAGTCCGGTTAAGGGGGTTTATGGCCTGTCAGTGGGCTGATTGTGTTAAGCCAGGAAGCCCGTCCTATATGAGTGAGTAGTAAGCATAGAGGATGGGATAGTTGTTTGAGAGAATGAGGTGGGTGAGCAGACCATAAGCCTTGATAAGGGTCTGTGCAATGGCAGAATTAAAGTGAGTGTGAAGCTGCAGAGAGAAGGTGGTGGCACTTACCCTTTCAATGCAGAGAAGGTCATTAACCTACTTGCGGCCTTGCTGTCTGTTTCTCTGGACCATGGATATCATACTGCTCTGGGTGGCTATGACAGAGTGGGCAGGCAGTGTTTGACATCGTGCTCAGCTTGGTTTTGAGGATGGCTTACAATGTTTGTTTACTGGTCACTTTTGTTTTAGCACATTGTTCTGAATGTGTTGAGATTCTCCTCCCTTCCTCCGCTCAGTTCTGGATTTTCACCTGTGACGACTTGTCTTATTCCTCAGCTATTCTTCAGGCTTGGCTGGCTGCTGGGGACACTGTTATCCTCGATGGAGGTGGCTCCTGATAAGCAGCCAGTACCCAGACACAGGTGTGGAGAGGCTTTTACAATTAATCTGAATTGTTTCTTTTTTTTGCTCTTCCACCCTTTTGAAATGAGAATTTAACTACCTTTTCAATCGCCTATCTTTTTATTTTTGCATCTGGTAGAAAGGGATAATTTTTGTAATTCATGCTCCCAATTTTAAAATATGAATAATTGTCTATTCACTATCAGTAAAGTTATCCAGTCCATCTCTGCCAATTCATGTCCCATATACTCATAGTCCCCTTTATTTGGAACCCTGCCATTTCAAATTTGACTTTTTCACCCTTCAGCTTAATAAAAATGCAATCAGATTATGATTATCCTTCCCCAAGAGATTAATGAGATTGTCAATGAATCATTTCTCATTACACAGTATTCAGTCTAGTATAATCTGTTCTTTGGTTGATTCTTCAAAGACCTATCAAGTACACACTCCAGGAAATCTTCTTCACCGTACCATTGGTAATTTATTTTGTCCAATCTATATCTGAATAAAAGTCATCTATCATTATACTTATACTTTTACTGTATCTCTCATATCTTGTTGATTGCCTTCTCTTAACTCTCCACTACTGTTTGCAGGCCTATAGATAATAGCCAACAATGTTTTCTGCCCTTTGGCATTTCTTATTGCCACCCACAAGATTCCACATTATGATTTTCTGAGCCAGTATCCTTTGGCAGGAGTACATTGATTTAATCCTTTACTAACAATGCTACCCCACCCCTTTTCTCTTTACATCTGTCATTCTGAAATGATGAATATTCTTGCTTGTTCAGTTCCCATCCATGGTCACCCTGCAGCCCTGTCTCCTATCCCAGAAATTTGAAGCCCTCCCTGTATTCTATTTCTCCAGTTACAAATTCATCTGCTATGTTATTATTGCTCTCAGTAGCATATAGCACTGAGATTGCTACCTTTGAGGTCCTATATTTTAATTTAAATCTGAACTCCAGTATTTTGCTTACGGGACTCATCCCTTTTATTTTACTGATGTCATGAGATTAGTTTCCCTACAGTGTGAAAATAGGCTATTTGGCCTAACAAGTCCACACTGACCTTCCAAAGAGTAGCCCACCCAGACCTATTCCCCTACATTTACCCCTGACTAATTTAGCATGGGCAATTCATCTGACCTGCACATCTTTGGATTGTGGGAGGAAACTGGTGCACCCAGAGGAAACCCACACAGATAGTCGCCCAAGGTGGGAATCAAACCTGGGTCCCTGTCGCTGTGAGGCAGCAATATTAACCACTGAGCCACTCTACCACCATACCCTAAATGGCTCTGGCTTTCATTGCACCACTTGGAATGCCACCCTTTGTTATGGGAGGATGGTGAAGGGGAAGGAAGAAGAGGAGGATGACCCTATTGTCTTAGAGAAACCTAAAACCCAGGATTTGGAAGAAATATGCTGAGGTGGCTGAGACCCTGGGAATCGGCAGATTGACATGGCTGTCTAATTCAGCAGTACTTCACCGGAATGGCTCCTAGCTCTATGACAATTGACTCTGTCACTCACCTTCCAACAAGTAGAGAAATCAATCAGTAATCACACATCAGAGAGACCCATTGTGTACAGATACTCCAACAACTCTCTCCTAAAACCAGGTTATGGCACAGCAGCTCAACCAGCTCCTCCTCTTTCCCTCTATGTCCCTTCTTACATTAAACTATAATAATGCACAAATCTTACTCAAGGCATAAGCAATATTTATTTTTCAGAAGCAATCATAAATAAACAAACTGAGAAACATTCACCCAGGTGACAGTTAAAATGAAGAAAAAAAAGTGCCCTTTTGTGTTTCTCTCCATTTCTCCATGGAATGCATTTCATCATGTCGCATAGGACATGCTGATGGAAAGCTGTTCCCCTGTCTGTGCTCATAGCAGAGGTCCTTGTGGTATTTGTCCTCATTGAGGACATGCCTGTTGTTTTGTGGCTGCATCACCGCAGGAATGGCCTTTGTCACAAGGCTTTGAAAGAATTGAAATTGAATTGAGTTGAATTTATTGTCATGTGTACCGAGGCTTAGTGAAAAGCTTTGTCTTGTGAGCAATACAGGCAGATGACATAGTTAAGTAGCATAGATAAGTAAATAATAGGTAAATAGCAGCAAAAAGAAAACCACAGGTACAGGCGAATGTTAAGAGTTTGTCAGTCCATTCAGTATTCTAACAACAGTAGGGTAGGAACTGTTACAAAATCGGCTGGTGCGCATGTTCAGGCTTCTGTACCTTCCTGATGGATGCTTCCTGAGTTGGAAAGATTGAGAAAGCAAGGGATGGAGTCTGTGGCCACCAGGGGAGTGGCCCTCTGATGAGCCTCTTCAGCTGCTTCAGGCTTGTTATGATATACTTGCAAATTGAAGAAGAATGGGACACAGTCGACCAACACTGCTAACACCATGGGTGGCACAGTGGTTAACACTGCTGCCTCACAGCGCCAGCGCCGAGTTCAATTCCTGCCTCAGGCAACTCTCTGTGTGGAGTTTGCACATTGTCCCCGTATCTGCGTGGGTTTCCTCTGGGTGCTCTGGTTTCCTCCCACAGTTCAAAGATGTGCAGGTTAGGTGAATTGGCCATGCTAAATTGCCTGTAGTGTTAAGTGAAGGGGTAAACGTAGGGGAATGGGTCTGGGTGGATTGCTCTTCGGAGGGTTGGTGTGGACTTGTTGGGCCGAAGGGCCTGTTTCCATACTGTAAGTAATCTAATCTTTGAACTGTTAGTGACACTGTGCAGCCAATTATACAAACAATCTCCTGGATTCTGGCATGCCAATGTGATGCCCTGTACGCATTAAGGGTGGTGTTACTTATGGATCTTGATGACATTGACCATTCTCTCAGTGCTGGAGCTCCTGTTCATAAAGCTGTGATCATGTTGAAACACATCAATGCAAGCACTCCTCCTTTGGATGCCCTCGCTTCACGGAAAAAAACTCATCTGCTTCTGAAGTTACAGAATGACATGCTTCGGCTGTGATACCCAAGCTTCAGCATTATTTGCTGAGTGGAGCATGGCTGTATCTGTCACTTATCCTTCATGAGAGACCTGCCAGCAGCAGGTCCTCCTCCTATTCACTGGTGAGCTAGTGCCAGGCACTGTCAAAATGGTGAACATGTTCATCGTGGTAAAAGCTATGTAGGAATCATGTATTCGTGCTCTGCAACACCTCTGACACTTGGCTGAGACATCTGCTACTCCCTCTCTGCAACAGAAAGACTGATGACTAAACTGCTATCCCTCATCAGCTCCAGAATGACATTCTCATGAGATGCTGGACTCAGTGTTACGTCCATTCAATTATATCCCTCGTATAAGGGCCTCCGGGCTGTGTCTGGTTACTTGCTCTGTAAAAGTGAAGGAGAGCTAATGGGAACTTGGTCTGCTCAGCTCATGTTCATATTGCCTCAAACGGATTTGGAGGTTGGCACTTGCCATTCATCTTTCCAGATCTTATTGAACCTTTTTCTAAATTGGCTCCGTTAATTCTCAGCTTCTGTTCTCCACTGTCACCACCACCCAGGTCCTTTATGAATCGCTGCAATTTTTCTGGAGCAAGATACATCTCCCATCTGACATGACCTACGTTAAAGCCTTAAGGGAGGCATTTGAGAACCTGGTGCTGTCCATGCTGCCCATCAGTGTCAATGCTGGCCCCTTAAGGTCCCTATATCCACCATTCTCGGGAGAGGCAATTACTGACGCTGCTGCTGCTTACCTTTCCAAGGGCAACTGTGCAAAAGTGAGGACTGCAGATGCTGGAGATCAGAGTCCAGATTAGTGTGTGCTGGAAAAGCACGGCAGGTCAGGCAGCATCTGAGGAGCAGGAAAATCAATGTTTCAGGCCTGACCTGCTGTGCTTTTCCAGCACCACTCTAATCTGGACAAAGATAACTATGCCTCACCTCCAGACAACTCTTGCCACCATTAATTGTCCAGAATACTCACCCCGAAGCAATTAGCTTGCATTTGAAAATTGTACTGTATCATTGATGCTGATGTGATGGAACGATGGGATTTGTAAATGATCCTGTATTCCTGATGAAAGGCTTTTGCCCGAAATGTTGATTTTCCTGCTCCTCGGATGCTGCCTGAACTGCTGTGCTTTTCCAGCACCACTCTAATCTAGAATCTAGTTTCCAGCTTCTGCAGTCATTGTTTTTACCTTTGTAAATGATCCAGGCGACAGATTTCTGGATTGAAAACAGTCTATTAACTTTGTTTCTCTCTTAAACAGATGCTACCTGACCTACTGAGTAATGTGGATAATTTTGTCTCAAACTGCCAGCACTCTCAAGAATCATGTTCCCAAAATATCACTTCTGTGTGCGTACAAAATTGAGACATTAGTTTGGATCGAAAGCAACTTTTGAATGCAGCACACACAGACTCTGTATAACTACATTTTCTGACTAATATAAAAGACAGCGACAATATCAGCATCATGAAAGCATTTTTAAATAGATCCTCTTGTTGTCATTTAAAATGGATTCAGATTGAACAATTATGGGCAGAAATTCAGGAATATTACACAAATCATTGAACAAATCAAATAGATGCTTGACTTCAAATTTATTTTCTGGCTCTGCAAATGAAACATTTTTTTCTTGTTATATAGACACACAAATTCTCAAAGCTTAATGTTTCTAGAAACTTGTTTGTAAAGAATTTAATCTTCAATACTACTCATTGGTCAGCAGAGTTTAGATAACAGTTGTCATTTGATTTTGATTCTGTCAATATTGTTTCCGGAAAGCTTACCACAATACCCTGACAATTAATGATAAGGTTTCACTAAAAAGCTTTTAGAAGGTGATAAGCTTGCTCATCACTTTATGATTTACAATAATCAATTCGCTCCTCTCTGAGCCAGTACCTAAATGCTTACAATGCATGTTGCAAAGACCTTCCCACCACATCTAATTGGCCATCTCATGTTATCATAAATGTATCTAGTTTGCTCTCCTAACTGTGATCCACAGAGGAACTCAGCCAGAGCGATAACAATTACAAAATAGACTCTGATCGAGGTTAAATAGAAACGGCAGATGTAAGGACACTTTAAACAGAAAGCACCCATTCACATCATGTCTTTCACAAGCCATGGACATGTTGAACATTTACTACTGAGGCAGGTAGCCCTAGATGGGAGCCCTCTACAGTGTGGCATTGGTTGTTAGAACATAGAACATAGAAGAATACAGCGCAGTACAGGCCCTTGGGCCCTCGATGTTGCGCCGATCCAAGCCCACCTAAACTACACTAACCCACTATCCTCCATATACCTAACCAATGCCCTCTTAAATGCCCATAAAGAGGGAGAGTCCACCACTGTCACTGGCAGGGCATTCCATGAACTAACGACTCGCTGAGAGAAGAACCTACCCCTAACATCAGTCCTATATCTACCCCCCCTTAATTTAAAGCTATGCCCCCTTGTAATACCCGACTCAATACGCGGGAAAAGGTTCATACTGTCGACCCTATCTAACCCCCTAATCATCTTGTACACCTCAATCAAGTCACCCCTAAACCTTCTTTTCTCTAGTGAAAACAGCCCCAAGTGCCTCAGTCTCTCCTCATACGATTTTCCTTCCATACCAGGCAACATCCTGGTAAACCTCCTCTGCACCCGTTCCAATGCCTCCACATCCTTCCTATAGTATAGCGACCAAAACTGCACACAATATTCCAGATGCGGCCGTACCAGAGTCTTATACAACTGCATCATGACCTCAGGACTCCGGAACGCAATTCCTCTACCAATAAAAGCCAGTACGCCATATGCCTTCCTCACCGCACTATTTACCTGGGTGGCAACTTTCAGAGATCTGTGTACATGGACACCAAGATCCCTCTGCTCATCCACACTACCAAGTATAAGGGCGCAGGCTCAGAGGGCCGATGTGTCTACTCATGCACTGTGTAGATCTTTGTGGTAAACCTCCCTCCGACTTTCCACATCAAACACTGGTATGACAGGGTTCGTGTATATTTGGATATTAAGTGAGGCTTCTTCGACATGGTCCTCATCAAACTCTCCCAGGACAGTTACGAGATCGTGTTAGATACAGATAATACCTTCCTGACACTATCCCCATCAAATAATATGTGATATGAATAAAACGGCGTTGGATACAAAGTAATACACGACTAGAGGTCCCCCACCAAAATTCCCAGAACAGGGACAGCATTGGGTCAGATATGCATTAAATCTTCTTGTCCACCGTCCCTATCAAATACTCCCAAGGCTGGAACAATATGGGTTTAGATACACAGCAGAGCTGCCTCTATACTGTTCCCATCTAACAAACCCATTACAGGGTTAGGAGGGGGTTAAAGGCAGAGGAAATCTCTCTCTGTACTGTCCCTCATTCATCACTCCAATTACTGGGACAGAATGTGACTACGTACAGAGTAAAAATGTCTCGACACTGTCCTCATCAAACTCTGCGAGAACAGGGAGAGAACGAGGATTGATACAGCATAAATAGTGCTCTGCACTGTGCTCAGTAAAAACTCCCAGGATTCATACAGGACCTGGTTAAATACAGAGAAGAGCTCTTTCGACAAGGTCCACATCAAATACTCCAAGGACTGGGACAGTATGACAAGAGATGCAGAGAAAAGTTATTTTAACACTGTCTACATCAAACACTCCAAAGATACGGACAGCACACCCTAATTTAAGACTGAGTAGAGGAGGAATTTCTTTTCTCACACAGTTTGAGTTCTTTGTACCTCCTTCCAACACAGAACTTGTGTATGTTTAAATCTGATATCGATTCTTGATCCAGTAAGGGAATCCAGTGTGTTGGAAAAAGTGCAAGAAAGTGGGTTTGAGGTCTGTAAAAATAGCCAAGATCCTTTGGAATGGCACAACAGGGTCGAGGGGCCAGACCGACTATTCCAGCTCTTATTTTCTTTTTGTTGCCTTATGTACACCTCATAATCATACTGCTCACTATTGGGTATGATGTGAAAATAGTTGCATCTATCCACTCTACCATGCTGTTTTTCTGAGTCTCCACCTAATAAAGGCACTCCAATCCCACAACACTACTCAGATCACAGTTGCAAAGCTGTGAACAGTTTTATACCTCTGATATCAGGAAAGGTGTTCTGGCATTCAATGCAGTGCAGTGAGGATTCGCTAGAATGACAGTGGGTGTGGAGGGACACTCTTACGAGGAAAGCTTGAGTAAGTTGTGCTTCTGCTCATTGGCAAATAGAAAGTTTGTTGTTTTTCTTTCCCTGCCTAAGAAATGAAGGACTTGCCACAGAGAGAGTGCAGCAGACAGTCACGAGGCTGATGCTAAAGATGTCGAGGATGACGTCTGAGGACAGATTACATCTTTTAGGGAATTGACTGGAATTCAGAAGAACTCGAAGAGATCTGATTTAAAATAATGCAACTGCAACAGATCTGTACAGAATAGGTGCAAGGAGGATATTCTTCATGCTTGGATACTCCAAATTCATGGTGAAAGTCGCAAGATGTTGGCCAAGTCACATCGAACACCAGACTCGTTTCTGTTCTCAAGTATATCAATGTTTGATTTGGACAGAACACGAAAGTGTATTCATTCTTACAGTCCTGCTTTTCATAAATGTTCGTAATTAATCTGAAGATGAAAGTGGCCCATTGGATTATTTATGTCGATCTCAGTAAAGCAGACTTGGCAATGTGTCCTTGCTCTTCAAAGCCAATGTGCTTGCATCTTCTTGGGTGGCACCGTGGCACAGTGGTTAGCACTGCTGCCTCACAGCGCCAGAGATCTGGGTTCAGTTCCCGCCTCAGGGAACTGTCTGTGCGGAGTTTACTTATTCTCCCCACGGCTGCGTGGCTTTGCTCTGGTTTCCTCCCACAGTCCAAAGAAATGTGCAGGTTAGGGGCATAGGTCTGGGTGGCTTGCTCTTCGGAGGGTCGGTGTGGCCTTGTTGGGCCGAAAGGCCTGTTTCCACACTGCAAGTAAGTAATCTAATTCAGCATGTCAGTGTTCTGTGTAATTTGAATACAAGGGCATCTGAGCACACACATAGAGATCAGTGACTTCCAGCATTGGACAGAATAATTTATTATCCAAAGAGGAACTGGATAAATCACTGACAGAGAATTACAAGCAGGTTTCTGGGGGAGAAGTGAGGCAAGTGACGTATTTGATTGCCTGGGTAGGTGAATAGCCAGTTATCGTGCGTCTGTCTATGCTATGCGTCTGTCCATGCACCATTTCTACAATGAAATGATCGCATGCATGCACACTTCTTTTGGGTATGGTTTAGGAATCAATAAAACACTCTCAGCCTTTTCACTCGACTCCCACCTGACGGAACGGTCACCGAGACAAAAAGAAAGAAGCAGGAAACACATGTTTCAGGAGAGCAAGATTTCAACTGATGTTCTTGTATGTTCGATGTCAGACGGAGCTGTCACACTTCTCACAGCGAGCAACAAACAATTAGTTTAAAGTGTACAATTCGTGGATTGTAACAAGGAATGAAAATGGGAATTTTCTGTTAATCAGAACAGCAAGATGGGCACACAATATTCTCCGATGAAATACTTGGCTTGCATTTTGCTGTTTTAAAATTTTATCATTTCTGACATATTTAGATTACTTGCAGTGTGGAAACAGGCCATTCGGCCCAACAAGTCCACACCGACCCGCCGAAGCGCAACCCACCCATACACCTACCACTACGGGCAATTTAGCATGACCAATTCACCTAACCTGCATATCTTTGGACTGTCGGAGGAAACCGGAGCACCCGGAGGAAACCCACGCAGACACGGAGAGAATGTGCAAACTCCACACAGTCCTGCCTGAGGCAGGAATTGAACCCGGGCCTCAGGCGCTGTGAGGCAGCAGTGCTAACCACCGTGCTGCCCTTTCGGAATAAAGTAAGCCTGATTCTATATGAACCATCTATGAGGAGAGAGAAAACAAAACACCGATGCCCGCTACAGGTAAGTAATTTTGAAAAAAAACTCTTACCACTGTTGTTCTTGCATCTAGATGGTCAAATTGACCAGGAGCACAGACTCTCCCCATGGCCTGCTGCTAGGTGTTCATCTCCAGCCATCTAAATCCCCAGCCAGTGTGTGTAACTAATGTCCAAATGGAAATTTCAAGACCTTCAATTGGCCTTAATGAGACCTTTAACAAGCCCAATCAGCTACCCCATAAATAAATGTGTTTCTAAAAAATAAGCACTACCACAGTTAGGCGGTAGGGGGGGGGGAATAAAAATAAACAGGAGTGTCAGAAGTTCTGCTAAAAAAACATAAAAAGAAAAAAAAAAAAGTGTTTCTAATGTCAAGGCTGCTAAGAAGCTCCAGTCACTGCCTCTAATTTGCTCAGTATCATCTAAGATCAATGGACAACAAGAAACCCAGTCAGATCCAACAATCAATCATGGATTCTGGACCATGGAAGGCCTTCAGCAAGATTTCTCCATTTAATTGTAGCCTCTCCATTTAATTGTACAGCAGGCGCCGATTTTCCAAACCATCCAACCAAATGTTCAGCATGTTTAATGGACTGTGTGAATGTGAAGACAATATTTTTCCTAACCTCACCCTTGAATGTCCCCATTTAAAAACCACCAATCAACCACATCCAAATGTCTGGGTGAGGGCTAGGTTAGTCAATGTGCAGTTGCCCAGGAAACTTGCACTCGGCCCTCCTCCTGCTCAGTTTTTACACATATGTACACACACACACGTACACATTCAGATCTTTTACACTATTAATCCCTTGCTCCCAAACAAAGTGTTGCCAGTTAGACAGACTAAGGTAATATGCAAGTTCTATTTTGCAGAATAGCAATTTTTAAAAATCTGTCGTTACATGTACCTAAGCAAAAAGCTGCAAAGACCGCAAGATCATCCTTCTCAGGAGCTGCTAGGCTTGCAGACACTTGTCACGTTGAAGTCTTTGTGCTTTATAGATTAAAATGTTCACAGGTAGAGGTCTGGGTTTTCTTCATAACCCCATTCCAGCTGTTAAATGCACTCAGTTGAAAAAAGTATAGATGTGCTTCGAGGCCTGCTGGAGTTAAACTTGCCTCCTCTAAAATGGTCAGCAGCAAACCAGCACACTAGCTGGTGCTGGCATTTTACAGCCCCATTACCCCAGGTCTCAAATATCCTGCCAATTGTGGCCATTGCAGATGCTTAGCTGCAAGATACTGGTGACTTGGAATTATATCTAAGTTATATTATCTTTAAGGACAGGGAAATGGGAATAGGAGTAGGTAGCACATTGTTGCTGATTCTAGATAGTATAACAATAGTAGCAAATAAGGGTATAGGCAGCATAGGCAAGGAATAGCAATCGGGCAGACTCTAGCAGAAAATTAAGGACGTAAAACTTTAATGAATGTTGTCTATAGGACTCTTGATAGCAACAATAAGGTAAACTGATATATTAATTCAAGGATTACAGAAGTTTGTAACATAGGAGAGGTGTTTTAATAGGATTTTTTTTTAAGTATAGATTAAGACATCAGAGTAACTCAAGGGTGAAAGGTAGTAGATTTCTTGAGTGTATTCAAAATAGATTTCTGGAACAATGCCCTCAAGATTCATCAAGAGGTTAGGCCAAATAGAGACTATAATGAATAATGAACCAAATTTACCTAATAACTTAATAGTAATGGAACAGTTATCAAACAGAGATAAGGGAACCAAATGTATGAAGCTAAATATACCAATGACACCAAGATGAAAAAGTTGTCAAGAGAAAGTGAATAGTCTGCAAACAAGTTTGGATAAGTTAGTGACTGAGCCAAAGTTTGGCTGATGGAGAATAATATGGTAAAAGATGAACTTTTCCACTCTGATGGGAAGAATAGAAAAGCAGTCTACTATTTCAATAATGGTCTTGTACCAGTATCATTAAAATAGTCATTCAGAAGCCCAGGCTAATGCTTTGGGAGCATGGGTCCATGTACCATAATAGTAGCTGGTGAATCTTGTTTCAACCAATACAAACTGGAATAGAAAGCTAGTCTCAGTAACAGTGATCATGAAAATTATCATTGATTGTTATTAAAAAAAAGTCCTCTGTCCTTTAGGAAGGAATTCTGCCATCCTTACGTAGTCTGGCCTACCTAAGACTCCAGAAGCATAACAATGTGGTTAACTTTGAAGTAGTCCAGCAAGCTATTCAGTTTAAGGCTAATAGGGATAAGCAACAAATGTCAGTCTTGCCAGTGACACACACATCCCATGAAAAATGAAAGAGGATGGAGAGAAATTGAAGAACTCAGAAGTTGAAGTACTGTTACAGAAAAAAACAGTTATTATGTAGGTACGACAAGTGATCAGGAAAGCAAATGTTATATTGGTGTTTATTGTTAGCAAAATCAATTTGAAGAATTACTGCAGCTGTACAAAGTATTGTGAAACCACATTTGGAGAACATTATACAGTTTTGATCTACTTATTTAAAAGGAATATAATTGTGTCAGAAATATGTCAGAGAAGATTCATTTGACTCATTCCTGGGATGAGGGGCTTATCTTTTGAGAAAGGTTGAACAGTTTGCACCTAAGCCCTGTGGAATTTAGAATGAGTCAATCTTATGAAAACATTCAAATCCTGAGGGGACTTGATAGGGTGGAAAACGTTTCCTATTCTGAAGGACAGGAGTACGAGGGGGCACTATTTAAGAATAAGAAGTTTCCTTTTAAAACAGTGAAAAAGATTTTTTCTTTCCTTGAGAAGATCATCATTCTGTAGAATTCTCGGCCCAAAAAAACAGTGGAAACTGGATCATTACATTTTTCAAGGCTGAATTGGATAGAATTTTGGGAGTCAAGTGTTATTGGAAACAGGAAGAGAAGTGGAGTTGAGATCAAACATGATTAACTATGATCTTATTGAATATCAGAGCAAATTCAAAGGGTCGGATGTGCCATGTCTGTTTCTAAATCTTACACATCTATGTTCCTGTGATCAGAATATGATCAAAAGCAACTTTATGTTTGAAAGAAAGTTACTATGATTAAGATATGGTTATTAAAATTATTAAGATTAAAGATTTTGCTAAGACTAACGTAAACAGGATAGGTAGAGACCTATAACGGCAAACTAGTCAATGCAGTTATTAGATAAAACTGCTGATAAAAAGTGGGAGGTGTTAAAAAAGGATCAATAAGTATCTCTAGGGTGCCAGAGCATTACTTACTGAATAATACAAGCAAACTAAAAGAGATGAGAATTAGTATAAAATTAATGAAGTGGATATTGAGTCTGGAAGGCTACATGGTTTCGAAGCTGTTCTGCCAACTTGCACTAAGCTTTGCTGAAGCACTACAGCAAGTCTGAGACTGAGATACTCGTCAGGGAACAGGGTGGTGTGTTCAAATGGGGTTGACCGGAAGCTCAGGGTCTCTTTTGCAGATAGAACGTAAGTGTTCTATAAAGTGGTTGCCCAGTTTACATTTAGTTTCCCCAGTTTAGAGGAGACCACATTGTGAGCAGTGAATACAGTAGACCAGATTGTACTAGTAGAAGGTGTCACTGAGGCCTTGGATACTGAGGGGGTAGGTGTTACACCTTCTGTGATTATAGGGGAAGGGTCCTGGGGCTTTGGGAGGGACATTGGGAGTGGACCAAGGTGTGCCGGAGAGACCAGTACCTGTGAAAGCCTGACAAGGGAGAGGAAGGGATTATGTGTCTGGTAGTGACTCAATGATTTCAACCCCTTACTCCCTTGTAATGCTTCGCATTTTCACATCCCAGTCATTGCATAATTCCACGCTAAGACCTAACTAAGGAGACAAGTCCCTGCAATATCACTTTTTAAGAGCTGCTTGTGAATTGTGAGGTGAGAAGATATCCTGCAACTCAAGGCCTCTTTTGATTGATGATGCCAGTCTGCTCCCCTCTACTAGACTGAAATTCAAGCTGTTATTGTATGACTATTTGCTGGTGGATTGCTGATTGTCTGCTCTTATGAATTTCACTTCCAGAATTTGTAATAAGACTTATAAATATGTAACCATAAGTTTCCATTAGTGGGTATAGAAATTAGTATAATTGACAACTCGACAAAATATGTTAAGCCTGTGGATTAGCTCATACCTGAACAAATTAATAATGTATGCTACATTGATTTTATTCTGATTGCAATGTGCAGTTTTTTTTCTCTCATACCTTTGCAAATTTCCATCTGTCAGTATACCATGATGCAGTTTGCATCAAACTAACTCATTATTAAATTATCTCATGCTGTTAGTTAGGTAAAAAAATTCATTGTATTTTGCAATGTGCAAGGAGAAGACAAGGTTCATACTGTTATTTATACCCAATGAAGATATTATCACAAGGTTGGTCTAGGGTCCTAAAACTCTTTTGTAAAGGTGATTTCTTAGACCATAAGCATCCTACTCCCTTTGCTCAGAACACTGTAAGTGTGAAGGTGGAAGTGTCGGTACAGGAATTCAGACAAGTTAACATTAGACACCTACAATCTTACTTTTGATTGATTATGAATTTTAATGTTTAAGTGGCAATTCAAAGCAAAAATACTGCAGATAAAATGGCAGGTCCAATAAATATCCAGCAGGTCTTCAAATATGGATTCTTCCCAGCCACTGAAGGATATGGTCATGAGTGAGAAAATTGGGATAAGCATGTGAGATTGGCAGAAATGGGACCCCCAAAGTTGAGAACAAGAATTGGACAGTGAGATGAGATTCTCACTCGTGAGTGGTGAGGGACCAACGAGCATTTAAATCCATATTATTGTGTCACCTCACATCATTGTTATACACTTTCCCAATGTACAAGCTGGCAGATACAAACTAGAAAGCATCAGTTCCCAACATGAACTTTCTCTTTGAACATATGCAGCATCTGAAGGATATTGTCTGTGAGTAATTGTTAAATCTGTTATGACCAGATGCCACAAAACATCCTTGAATTTTCTATGTTCAGTGGCTAGCACTTAGGTGAGTGAACTTCTTTGCAATAAAATTCATTATACTGAAAGGGCTATTGCAGTCTGCAGCAGAAAATCCAACACTAGATTCAGATTTCCTTCAATTGAATTCAAATTTCATCATCTGCCAGGTCGGACTTCGAACCCATGGAATAGAAGCACCAGCTCAGCTGTGTACACAGTCAAGCACTGACAGTCTGCAGCTGCCCAGTGGGATTCTTGTTAAATGCCACAGCTATGAGGGAAATTTTACACCCTGCTTTGCTGATGGGCACATAGATGATTGTGGGTTGAGGGGAAGGAGGGATTGGGGTGGGGATGGCCATGTGTTCACTATTCATGGTGCATGCCCTGAGATGTTAGCAATTGAGGGAGTTGCCAGGTGACTGCTCATAGAATCACTACAGTGTGGAAGCAGGCTCATCGAGTCTGCACTGACTCTCTGAAGACCATCCCACCCAGACCTATTCATGTAACCCTGCATTTCCAATGGCTAATCCACCTAATCTGCACCCTGGACACTACAGGGCAATTTAGCAAGGCCAAACCACCCAACCTGCACAACTTGGACTGTGGGAGGAAACTGGAGCACCTGGAGAAAACCCACGCAGACTCGGGGAGAACATGCAAACTCCACACAGTCACTCGAGGTTGAAATAAAACCTGAGTCCGTGGTGCTTTGAGTCAGCAGTGCTAACCACCGTACTACCCAAGAAACTTGACACCATCCAGGAGAAAGCAGCTTGTTGATGTGGCACTCCATCCATCACCTTTAAATCTCAGTCCCTCCACCACCTTCTGTAATTCTGGATGGGCGATAAATGCTTACCAAGCTAGTGATGACCATATTTCTTGAACCAATTTTTTAAAAGTGACAAAGCCATTAATCAGGCACAATTATTCTCATAAACACAACTCATAAAGAAATACAATCTTGATGTGTTATTTCGATCACTTTTTCAAACATACGCGCAGATTTCAGCCTAACTTAGGTCGAAGGCTTTTTATTCAGAAATGCTGGAGATCAGCTGAGCAGTTTTGTCACAGCAAGCTTTGCTCCAACTCAGCTTGTTCTCAACAGGCTTTTCTTCAACTCAGTCATTGTTCAAAACAGCCTGAACAGGATCTATAGTACTGTAAACATTTACCACCAGTCAACTGATATCTGGGAACTTTCAATAAGAAAATCAATTCTAGATGCCATAGTGAACAATCAATGACTTCTTTTAAAGAAATCACTCAGCGTCTGTCCACAAAAAGTGAACAAAACTGTCCTTTTTTTCAAACTCCAACAAATATTAACGATAAAACATCTCGATAACAATGAATACAAAAATAAAATTTGTTGAGGAAACCCGAGAAGAAGCTCAAGTTGAACAAAAACACCAGCATGGACTATTTGGGACAATTGGTCTGTTTCTGTGCCAAACACTTAAGGTTGCCTCCTGACTTCAATATGTACAGGTATATGGTTCATTCATGGCTAACATGTGGAAACTTTGGACTGCACAAGTGGTCCTCTCCTGCCTGCACATGCCCACTGGCACACACAGATGTGCAATTACACATTTATTGTAAACATTGATTTTCAGAATGGAAATAAAGACTTTGATAAAAAAATATTAAATTTGCACAGTCTAAATCATGTCAGAAAAGAAATGTGAATATGTATGCTTAGCATTTACAGATTTATAGGGCTGGAGGTGCCTCTGATAAGATTTTCTATTAATTTTGCTGTTCAGTAGAGCAGCATATGTATCACCTGCATACCAATCTGCAACTCCACTGTGTGTGTCACAGAAAACAAATCACCATCCAAAACATTTTGTACAGTAGTGAGGGGGGTAATTTTAACCAAACCTCTCAAGTGGGAAACTATTTAAATTAATGTATTTCAATGGCTATCACAAACTAAAGTAAAAGCAAATTACATCAGAGAGAGCAGTTACTTGACTGTGGCAAGCGAACTGGGACATTCTGTACAATAGCGCTGTTCCAAATATCTGCTTTTCACAAAAAATCTACATGCACAACTGTGCAAGTTACTCAATATATGTAGTCAACAAAGAAAATTATTATTTTTCAACAAAATTGAGGGTTCATGCTATGGAGGTCTGAGTGATATGGGCTATGACGCATTTTGTGTCACAATTGGATAGATACCTGGTGAGTGCTATCTCAACATTTCGAGACAAAAACACTGCAGATGCTGGGATCCAAAGTAGACAAGCAGGAAGCTGGAAGAACACAGCAAGCCAGGCAGGATCAGGAGGTGGAGAAGTCGACTTTTCGGGTATAATAATTTCTGAAGAAGGTTTCTTGACCCGGAAATCAGAGTGAGTATCTGTAGACTTCAGCTTATCACTGATCACGAACAGTTATTCTGCGCCAAACAGGAATAGGGTGGGGGTGCTGGGTCTGAGTGGAACGCCCTTTGGAGGGTTGTTGCAGATTCAATGGGCTGAATGGCCTCTTTCTGTGCTGTAGGGATTTTATGATTCTTGAATATTATTGGAAATGCACTCATTCAGGCAAGTGGAAAGCATGTCAACGCAATCTTGACTTCCGCCTTGTAGATGGTGGTTAGTTATCGGGGAGGCATGAGGTGAGTTATTGGCTAGAAGATTCCTAACCTCTGATCTGTTCTTGTAGCCAAGATTTGATAGGCCAGGTCAGTTTCTGGTCAATGGTAGCCCCATGAGGTTGACAGTGGAGAGTTCAGTTACAGTAATGCCATTGATTGTCAAGGTGCAATGGTTAAAATTTCTCTGAAAGCACAGACTTCAGAACATCCTACATTTTATCTTTTTGTCGTAAAGAACATTCCATTAGGCAAGGTAAACCAAAATTGCTGGAGACACTTCTGAAGAAAGACACTGGACGCAAACACTGACTCTGTTTCTCTTCACAGATACTGTCAGACTTGCTGAGTTTCTCCAGCAATTTCTATTTGTGTTTGTTTCAGATCTGCAGCATCCGCAGTTCTTTGTGTTACTTTGCCATTTGACAAAATTTTTCATTTAGTAAGTCAACTAGTAGAAAAATTTTCTTTTATTTTCTCTCTTTCTCTGAAGTGTGTGTTTGTATCTTTCGAGTTATTTATCAGGATGCTTCTCTACTACTGTTAGATTAATCAATTGTTACATATGTATTGAATAAGTTTTGCTTTGAGTAGAAGAAACATAATTATATATTTTTAGAAACCTGATCAATGTTTTTTTTAAAGCCTGATACAGATGATTTATTTCATTGATCATTTTGGAAACTAGCAAAAAGATTTTCATTCTTTTTTGCAACCTGCAGTAGAGGAGCTCAACTGATAATGCACTCCGCCAGCTTCTGTCATAACACAATCTCTTACCTTCACACTCAAATTTGACAAATTTCCTCAATTTCTTTTTCCTTTATTCCTGAGATAGTTAAAGGCTTCACTGGCAAGGCCCCATTTATTGCCCAACTTAGTTGCTCTTGAATTGATTGCTTCTGTAGGCCATCTCAAAGAGCCCTTCAGGATTGATAGAGGAGCCTGGTGTGTTACTGCTTTGATCATGTAGATGGTACTCACTGTTGTTGTTCTGGAGTGACATGCCAGCCAGACCAGGGCAGGGCAGGATAGCAGATTTGCTTCCTTAAAGAGCACTAGTGAACCAAATGGATTTTTACAACAACAAACAATGGTTACATGATGTCTATTAGATGTGCTGTTCTTTAAAATTCCAGATTTAGACTGCATCTTTTGATGATCTCTTACTTTGTTCTTCCCCGCAAGAGGAAATATTGGGCTGAAACTTAGATTTTTTTTTGTCAAAGTGCGAATTGTGTTGGGTTTAGTAGAATAATTCTTGCTGGGACTCAATGGGGATGTTCCCACTGTATCACAGCAAACACATTGTATTAATGGGCAATACAGCCATCATGGTGAGTACCACACCCTCATGTTACCCCACTCTGTTTGTGGAGCATCACCCAATCAAACCCTAGTGCCACGTTTAAAAGCCACTGTGCACCTGGACAAGCCCTGTAGCTCTGGAGCTGCCCTGCATGGTTCCTGACATTTATCCTGACATGGCATATGGGGAACATTGGCATCCTGATTTGCGGGGCAGGGATCTGGAAGTCCTGCTAGATGGGGTAGTGAAGAGGTGGTATTTCCTCTTACTCCAGTGGAGGCCACAATACCAGACCAGGCAAACCTGCTCTGAGGTTGCCGTCTGGATTGAGTGCCAGGGGAGCAGCAGATAAAGGGGGTGGGTGGGTGCAGGGTGGAGAGGTGAGGGTGGGTGGCGACAGGTAGAGGATATGAGCTGGTTGGTCAGTGGGAGGAATGAATCTGGTAGGTAGTTGGGAGGAGTGGAATGGAGGGGGAGGTGCTGGGAAGGGAGTCAGGGGATGGGAAAGGAGGTGACTTGAAATTGGAGAATTCAATGTTGAGTACCCTGGGCTGCAGGCTGCCCAGGCGGAAGATGAGATGGTGTTTTCCAATTTGTGGTTTGATTTGTTGTGACAATGGAGGAGGCCAAGGGTGGTCATGTCAGAAAGGGAGTAGGAAGGGGAATTAAAATGGGCGGTGACTGGGAGGTCTGGTCAGCCTCTGTGGGCCTGACTGAGATGCTCGGTGAACTGTTCCCTAAGT
Source organism: Chiloscyllium plagiosum (assembly GCF_004010195.1). NCBI lineage: Eukaryota > Metazoa > Chordata > Chondrichthyes > Orectolobiformes > Hemiscylliidae > Chiloscyllium > Chiloscyllium plagiosum. The sequence continues at coordinate 105,281,910 of NC_057710.1, forward strand.
TGCGTTTGGTCTCCCCAATGGGTAGAGAAGACCACATCGGGAGCACTGGATACAATAAACTAGGTTGGAGGAGAGACCGGTGAACCCCTGTCTCACCTGGAAGGACTGTTTGGGGCCCTGGATGGAGGTGAGGGGGTGGTGTTCAGGCAGGTTTTGTATCTTTTACAGTTGCAGGGGAAGCTATCTGGGGGTTCAGAGGGGTTGGTGGGGAGAGTGGCGCAAAACTAAGGACTGTTGAAGGGAATGGTACTTGCAGCAGGCAGAGAGGGGTGGGGAGGAGAAGATGTTCTTGGTGGTGAGGTCTGGGTTGAAGCAGTCTTGACTTTTATTTTGGGAAACCTAGCACTGTAGGAAGAAGGTCAATGTTCTTCTCCATTCCACCAGCATAAGTGCCACAATTTCTCTCTGTTATCTCACAGTCACTCAATCTCTGCTTCTGTACCCACCTCCCACCAAGCCTCATGCTCTGTTACGCTCACTAGTGCATGTAGCATCTTTTGCACTCACCCTCACCCTCTCCGAACTGTGACACTACTAACCCTGCAAGACTTCTGCATGACCTACTCACTCAGGACAACTTCCCACCTGCTTCAACAGCAATAGCTGTACCACCCATTTTCATCTCCTGAAATACCTCTCTCAGTCATTCCAGGAGCAACCCAGCCCACAATAAGGCAGGAAAAGTCAGGACAGCCCAGCTCATCATTTGGCTCATCACCCTCTCTGAGTGGGGGGTTCAGGTTCAAATCCCACAAGTTCCACAGATGTATCATAATTTCTCTGAGCAGAGTTGATGAAAAATGTCTACCCTGAGCAGCTGCTCAAGGGCTTTTGTGGCATAGTGGTAGTGCTCATATCTCCAAACCAGGAGTCTGGGTTCAGGTCTCACCTGTTCCAGAGTTGTGCAATGACATTTTTGGAGTCAGGGCTACTTCCTATTCATTGAGGATTCTCCTTGGGAAGAAATGTTTTTAATACATTTTCTCGAAAGCAAATGCTCTTTGTAACTTATGTGGATGCCTACCTCATACTCTGTCATTGCTGGAGGGCACCAGGTACTTGTTTCTGTGTATTCCCACCAGTCCATTCATATTTAATGAAACATGTTCAAAACGTAGGGCAACGGATGATTGATGCAGAGTCTCAGTACTGTTGTAGGGTACCTTGTCAAACTCAAATTGTCCCTTTTCCCTAAGCACAATCTCTTCAGGGGACTGGATAGGCCTGAGATGCATTCAGCGTTAAGTTTCTGGCCTGGTTTGAATCAATCAGACAAGCAGTAGAAGCTGGTTGTACATCTCCAGCAAACTCTTTGAGAAAACAGATTTAAATTCTCAGCTGTTGGGTCACATGAGATAATCAGCAATAATATTTTTTTACTTGCGTGAAAGAAAAATCAATAGCACATTAAAGCCTGGAAGAGAAATCCAATACTGAAAATCTGAATGTGCATTTCTAAGGGGGGATCCTAAGCATGGTCTCTTAGGATGTTTTTAATTTTTACACTAAAAGTGATTGTGATTAACTTTAACTCAATGCTGGATATATTTTTAATCCAAAAAGTAAATCTAGTCTGGGATGTGTCAGCTCCCTCGGTACTGTCAGCTAATTTCTTCCTTACCCTTTCAACTGACTTGTACAACTAAAGACAGTAACATGTTTGAGGGTTCACTTATGTCATTACTGACGAGACACTTACTTCAAATACCCTAACTAATCAAACATTAATCTTAAACCTCCTAGCTAAATATACAGAACAATGCATGTGAGCCCTGCATCCGCACAACCTACACAAAAGGGATGAGAAACCCTGAGAATAGCTTCACCAAGCCTCCCATGTTTTCCAATACAGCGTTGTTACATCGTCTTCTTTCTTGCAACTAAATAAATATAATGGACAGAATTTTCCCAGCATCTGAACAATGTGGGCAATTCTAGTAAAACCTGATGGGAACGGTAAAATAACATTCTTAATGTCACTAAAGAAATATCCAACTTCCCACCCAAGGTTTTAACAGCAAAACAAGAATCTCACTAGTGAGCAGTGAGAGGCCTATTTGCCCATGGATTAACATCTCATTACTACCTAACCTTGACTTACTTATTTAGATTTGCTGTTTTTGCAGTGGAGGAAAATTGATTGGTGACAATTCGCAATGTAAAACGCTGAGCAGGTGGTGGGCAGCTCCACTCTGCCATTTGATCCTCTCGTCCTCCATTTTGGCCAATGTTCCTCAGTCGCTGAAAGCATGCTCCATGGAGAGTGATTGTTTGCAACCTCTGTCCACAGAGGCTGGCATCAGCAAAGCGCCTGCCTCAATGTGTCAACAGAGTTAATTTTGGAGACACCTATAATACAGTTCATCACTTCCACACTACACCTTTGGGCTCGCTGACAACTTAGATTGTAATGGTTTTGTCAGGCCACTTTGGGCACAGGGGAAGGCAGCCATCTCATGCATCAGTTACAGGGTGTTTCACAGGGCACTTAATTAATGTGCATATTGCTCACTCACTTTGTACCAACCTGGATGCCCACAGCATCTCTGCCTTCTCTTGTCTCACCTTAAAAGCAGACAGACAACTTGTCTAGTTTAGCAATAACCTATAGTGAAGACACACTACAGTTAGTTATGATAAAACAAAGAACTGCAGATGCTGGATTGAAAACAAACAAAAACAGCAATAGCCAGAAAATCTCAGCAGGTCTGGTCTGACAGCATCTGTGTGAAAAAAATAGAGTTAATGCTTCGAGTTCACTGACCCTACTTCTAAATAAAATTAACTTATTTTCAGAACTGATAGCTGCGAGGAAAAGGTGGTATTCATGCTGATGCACCAAGGGGTCAGGACGTCATTTACTCAATTCAAAATTCATAGCTTTAGTCTGCGCCAGATATATTGGATGAAAAATTCAACTCCAGACAAAGCTATTCAAATTATGCTCGAATTAAGTAAAAAAAAACAGGAAGACTCAAAGACAAATCCAGTAAAGAAAAGGACAGACTTGCCATGGAAGACCAAAGCATTTACTCATTTTATGAAGTATAAACAATCTATAAAATAGCATGTATCAAGCCAATACAAAAAAAAATTGACTGAATAGCAGAGACCATGTCAGCACTGCAGAACAAAATCCCTTCAAATAAAACATGGTGTCCAGCTATGACAAAAAGAACACTATATCTGTAAAATTATGAGTCACTTCCAGAGGTTAAGCAGGAATAGGACAAAGATTCAGGGCAGCTAAAAAAGTCAAGTAATTATTCATATACAGATGTTAATGGAATACAACCACCACAGCGGAAACAATACCAGATGCATTCCTTGGTAAAATTAGTCATTTGAGTTATCCAGGTTTGACAAAGCCTGTTAATGTCATTGTGCATCTTCTTAATTTTAAGCTTCATTCAGAAATAAGTATCATTGTCCTGTCTGGATCAGATACCAGAGTAAGAGTGCAAATTACATTGCAATGCAAAGAGCAGAGGGAAGTTGAAAATGAACATGTAGTTCACAATTAACATTTGTCACTTTTGAACCTGCCATATGTCTAAACCTCAACATCCTTGCAGTAGCAGAAAGAGTCCTAGTACCATGAGAATTAACTGCTTCAGAAACAAAACAATGTCAACCTACTGGTAAAGAAAGCACGGGTAAGAAAGTAGCATTACATTTCTGGACTCAAGCTATTGTGATTACCTTTACTGACCAAAGAAAATTGTTTCATACTATTAACAGAAAGGGAGATAGTGACTTTACAGCAGCTATGGAAATTATTCCATTCCTACTGATCCTGAAGAATGTCCAGAAGACAAAAATTAGCAAAGTTTGCCAGAAAAAGCAAATACTGGGAATAAGAATGAGCTTGTTAGGGATGCTTTAATTGAAGTCGTTCAGGCAGCAAAACATATCTGGTACATGGTGGGCCCAAAAGGCCTGTCTCTCTGCGGTATTATATTGGTACTAGACAGGTCGGAGACTGGAAGAACACAGCAAGCCAGACAGCATCAGGAGGTGGAGAAGTCAATGTTTTGGGTGTAACCCTTCTTCAGGCCTGGAGATGGGTGTAAGGGGAGCAGCAGATAAAAGTGTTGACAGGGTCAGGGTGGTGAAAATAGGTAGAGGGCATGACCTGGTTGGTCAATGGGGGGAATGAATCTGGTTGGTGGCAGGGAGGAGTGGAAGGGAGAGGGAGGGGCTGGGAAGGGAGTCAGGGGATGGGAAGGGAGACATCCATCCAAAGTAAGTGAAACCATCTAACCTGCTCAACAAGAGGTTATGTATTTTATCCCAGATACATCAACAGATTCTGAGTAAAGATTTAATTTTAAAAAATGATGATAAATTGCACATGACTCCATGGAAGCCAAACTAATGTCCATATATTCAGGCTATAGTAAAATGCTGGGTGTGAAAATACAGGATGCAACTCATTTGCAGGTACTTGTTTCAACAAAATAGTTGTCTCCAGAACATTGATGTGGTTATTAAGCCTTCAAATGAATTATCAGTCTACCATTTAAATTAGCAAGGAAGAATACCTCAGTGAAAGCAATTCAAGAGATTAAGGATCTTTCAAATAAGGGAATGGATTAACTATCAAATTTAGCAGGACAATGTCCTTCGTAAAAATGATCCAAGACATAATGATCTTCCGGTGAAGAAATCATTTAAAGTAATTCAGAATTGAGGTCAAGCCAAAGACTTACAAATGTTCAAGTTGAAAGAGAACATGTTCTAGAAGAATTGTGAAAAAGCTCCAAACTGTTTGAATTTGTGAAGTCCAAGCCTTGGTGACAGGTGGAGGGAGATGGCGAGATGTGATAATGGTAAATGTAAAGCAAGTTACTTACCTGAATGTATCTATGTCAGATAAGGGGGAAAACTCTCATGGGAGATATTACATAAAGTAGTAGTTTTCAAAAAGGTTGATGTTGGAGATTGCATTACGCTCCACCCAGTGGATGATGTCTCATAGCTTTGGGTGGAGAATTGAGAAATCCAGATCTTGGGGTCAGATGCATCATCTTTCACTCTTGGTAATCTTAATAATAATATTTAACTTTAAGCCAAAATAACTTGCACCTGTTGCTATTGTGCAATAAATTGCATCTAGTTATTAAAGCAAATACCTCTTCTTGTTAAGACCCACTAGTGGTTTATCCTCAAATAATGTTAATTGAATTTGCCCTTAGATTCATTATAGAAAGGAGGATTGGGATCTCTTAAGGTGCATTGGTGTGTCCCTGCTTCTGATGAAGGAGGCCTGTGTTCAAGTCCCACCTGCTAAGAGGTGTGTTAATGGATTGATTGAAAATATCTACAACAGCACAGAGGCAGTTATCTCGTTATATGCAAGCTGCTTGTGATTGGTATCGCAACATACAACATGAACAAAAGAACCAGCAGTAGGAGTAGGCCACTCATCTCCTTTCAGCCTGCTCAGCCATTGATTAAGTTCATTTGTGGCCTTAATTCTGTTTTTTCACATGCCCCTGAAAAAACCTTCATTCCCTCATCAACCAAATAATCTGTCTAGCTCAGTCCTGAGTGTCTTCAATGATCCAACCTCTACTGCTTGTAGGGAATAAGTTTTCAAACAATAATGACATTTTGGGAAAAACAAATCCTTCTGAACTCTACCTTAAAGAGAACCCTTCATATTTCTAAACTGTTCCCTGAGCTCTAAATTCCCCATTAGAGGAATATCATTTCAACATCTATCCTGTAAAGATCTCTCAGAATGTAACACATTTCAATATGATCATTTCTCATACTTCTAAGCTCCAACGAGTATAGGCCCAATCATATGACAAACCCCCATCCCAGGAATCAGCTAAAGAAACTTTATCTGAAAACGCTCCAATGTAATTAGGTCTCTCCTTAAGGTAAATGAGCTAAGCTACACACAGTATCTAAATGTAGTCTCACCAAAAAGTGTGGTCTCTTATACAACTAAAGGAAAGGATCTCTATGTTCATACTCCATCTCCCACTCAATAAAGTCCAATGTTCTGATTGCCTTCCTAATTATTTGCTGTACCTGCGTATTGACTTTTTGTGAATCATGCCCAGATGCTTTTGTACTGCAGCATCTTGTAATCTATGTCCATTTAATAATAAGCTGCTTTTGTATTCTTCTTGCCAAAGTAGAAAACGTCAATCACATCCCTTAGATTAACAACCTCGAATTCAGTCAGTGGTCAGGGACAGGAAAGTCTGATGATGGGTGAGATAAGTAGAGGGATCCAGGAGATAGGGCTGAAGGAGTCTCAGCCTTTGAGCTTGTTAAACAGATTTGAGATTCTTGCTCCCTGTGTGGACGAAGTTAAAAATCATACAATACCAGTTTATAGCCCAAAAGGTTTATTTGGCAGCGCTGTTCCTTTGTCAGGTAGCTACAAAAACTTGTACTTCCAAATAAACCTATGGTTTTTGGACTATGACCTGGTGTTGTGTTATTTTTAACTTTGTCTACCCCAGTCCAACAGTGGCCCCTCCACATCATGTACAAATGAGGCCAGGGGTTGTGGGGAGGATGAAGAAACTGGCCATTGCACTATGGTACTGGGAGTCTTTCAAAAGGAGGAATAAAAGAGAAATGCAAATATAATTGTGCATAGTATAGTCGGGGGACAGACACTGCTCTCTGTGGCAAGGGTTGAGAGTCCCGAAGGCTGTATTGCCTGTCTGGTAAACAGTTTCAGGATATTGCATCTGGGCGGCAGAGAAACTTGGAGTGGGAGGGGAAAGATAGAGTTGCTGTGGTCCACATAGGGACCAACGATATAGATAGAAAGTGAACGTGGTTCTGTTGAGGGTATATGAGCAGCATGAGGCTGAATTAAAAAGCAGAACCAAAAAGATAGTAATCTCCAGAATATTATCTGAGCCACAAGCAAACTGGTCCAGAGTCAATAAGATTAAAGAGATAAATTATGTCTCATGGAGTGGTATGAGAGAAGTGGGTTCAAATTCAGGGACACTGGCACCTGTACTGGGGAAGCTGTTCTGATGGGACAGGCTCCACTTGAATCATGCTGGAAAAGAGTCCTGGTAATCGTACAATAAGGGCTGTAATTAGGGCTTTAAATAATCTTGGGGTGGGCTCAGTTGCATGAAAGCTGATGGGACAGGCTCCACTTGAATCATGCTGGAAAAGAGTCCTGGTGAATCGTACAATAAGGGCTGTAATTAGGGCTTTAAATAATCTTGGGATGGGCTCAGTTGCATGAAAGTGTAAAATCAAAGCTAAAGGAGAAGGTGGGATTGCAGGTTAGTGATGGAGTTGATTATGATCAAAAATAAAAGGAAGGGACATAATGTGTGAATGTCATACTGTACCAAAGAGCTATAAACTAAAGGGAAATTTGAGAATACATCAAACTTGAAGGCTTTGTAACTTAATGCATGAAGCATTCAGAATAAGGTAGATGGATGGATAACACAAATTTGGGTAAATGCCACAATCTTATAGCCATTGAGGAAACATGGATACAAGGAGATCAAACCTGGGAACTTAGCATTCAGGGATATTTGATGTTTCAGAGAGACAGGAGGGATGGAAAAGCAGGTGGAGGGATAGGTGGAATGGGAGGGGTAGCCCTGTTAATAAGAGATTAAATGAGGACAGTTGTGTGAAATGATTGAGGTTTAGATGATGTAGAGTCCATTAGGGCAGAGGTAAGAAACATCAAGCAAAAGAAGATATTAATAGAAGTAGTGTACAGACCCTCAAGTAAGAGTTAGTCTGTATGGAAGGCTATATATCAACAAATAATAGGAGCATATAAAAAGAACAGAACAATAATTATGTCAATAATTTACGTTTTATGCTGATTGGGCTAATGAAATTGGGAATGGTAGTTATGACAATGAATTCATAGAGTACATTAGAGTTAATTTCCTAGGGTAATATCTAATGGAGTCAACCAGAGAACAGGCTGATGTTGATCTGGTAATGGGTAATAAGGCAGGTTTAATAAATGACCTCCAAGTAAAAGATATCCTTGGAAGCCATGGTCATAACATGATAGAATTTAATATTCAGCTTGAGTGTGAGAAACTTGGGTCAGAAAAAGAAACTGTGTTTAACTTAGTTGAAGGTAATGACAATGAAATGAGGATGGTGTGAGCTAAAGTGGACTGGGCGGTTAGATTAGCAGGCATAACAGTAGGCAAGCAGTGGCAGACATTGAAGGAGATAATTCATGAATTTCAACAGAAGCACATCCCAGTTAGGAAGAACGATTCTAAAAGAGTGAATAACTAGCCATGGCTAACCAAGAAGGTTAAGGAGAATATTAAATTGAAAGAAAAAGCATTTGAGGAGGTCAAAGTCAGTGATAGCACCAAAGACTGGGATAAGTTCAAAATCCAGCAAAGGAGAATTTCAGAAAAAAAGATAGAAACCGAGAAAATAAGCTACAAGTGAAAGCTCTGAAAGAATATTAAAACTTAAGAGTTTCTTTAAATGTGTACAAAGGAAGAAAGATATCAAAGAGAACTTTGGCTCCTTAGAAAATGAAGCTGTGAAGACAGTTTTAGGGGAAAAGGAAATGGCAGAAGAATTAAACAGATGTTTACATCAGTGGCTATGGTGAAAGATAACTCAAATATTCCACTTATACTAAAGAATACAGGGAGGAATTAAGTACCGTTACCTTCACTAGGGAAGTACTGTTGGACAAACTAATGAGGCTCAAGACAAATACGTTCCCTGGCCCTGATGGCTTGCATCTGAGGATTTTAAAAGAGGAAATTATCAAGATAGTGGATGTGTTGGTTGTAATTTTCCAAAAATCCTTGGATTCTGGATACGTACCAGCAGATTGGAAAACTGCTGATGTGACACACCTGTTCAAAAAGAGAGGGAGGCAAAAAGTGGGTTCCTATACGCCAATTAGCTTAAAATTAATTGTTGGCAAAGTATTGCAACACTTAACCTATTTCTGCCCCTTTGCAGATCCTTTATACCTTCTCACATCTAGCTTTCCTGCATGTCTGTCTATCACCAGCAGGTTCACTTACAATACAGTTCACCAAGTCGTTCACATAGATCAAAAATAGTTGAGTCTTCAATACTGATCCCTCTAATACTTGACTGGGTACATGTTGTCACAATTAAAATAATCTATTTATCTTGATTTACAGTTTTCTGTTAATTAGTCAGTCTTCAATCCATGCTAATACATTAGCCCATATTCAGAAGCTCTAGTTTTTTGTAGCAATCTTATTAAATATAATTTGCAAATCGAAATGCACTACACCTACTGGGTTATCTTAATCCATGCTACTTTTTACACAGAGTCATAGAGCCATACAGTCATACAACATGGAAACAGTTCCTTCGGTCTAACTCATCTGTCTCATTTGCTGGCATTTGGGGCATATCCCTCTAAACCATTCCTATTCATATACCCCAGATGCCTTTTAAATGTTGTAATTGTACCTGCGTTCACCACCTCCTCTGGCAGCTTATTCCATATACACACCACCCTTTGAGTGAAAATGTTGCCCTTTGGGTCCCTTTTAAATCTTTCCTTTTCACCTTAAGCCTATGCTCTCTAGTTTTGGACTCCTCTACCCTAGTCACAACGCTATTCACCCTATCTATGCCCCTCATTATTTAATAAAGCTCTATAGCTTTAGGAAACATTAATATATTTGTTAAACATGATTTCATTTCACAAAATCGTATAGACCTTGCCTGATTGCATTATGGTTTTCTAAATGTCAAGCTTCTACTTGTTTAATTATAGATTGTAACTTTTCATCCTGAAAATCACCTAGGCTGATGATTCTACTACTAGAACGGACAAAATCCTTTCCCAGTTAACATACATCAGAATTCCACAGCAGGAAAAATTCTCAATTATAATTTGTTTTCACCACGCGTATGATGTTCAACTTATTGAAATTCTGGAAGTATCTTTGAGACAACTTTTTGTCTCCAATGAAACAGTGAATAAATAATGAAATTGGTGAAGAGTGAGAACATTTTTTATTTTTCCTGACCAATAAATTAATTTTTTCACTTTGTAAAAATAGACATCAGGCCCCAATTCTCTGTTATTAACGCTGTCTGTGGAGCTATAATTATGAAGTTTGAAATACAATACAGGAAAATGCAACTCAATATTCCCTGTTGAGCAGTGTATAGCTGACAGTCTATTAATCCCTACCTTGCTCAAACTTTGTCAATCAACTTATACCAATTTGGTTTCTTTCAAACTTTCCATGTACAAAATATGTCATCTATGAAGATCATCTTTCTCAGGCCCCAGGGGAATGTTTGCCCTTTTACTAGACATGGAAGCAGAGCATCAACTGCAAACGATGAAAATACATCATACACTATCCAGTTATTGTGTAATATTTTTAGACTCTGGCTGTATTCCCCTCAATAACAACTAGCACTTCGGTATACAGTCAGATTGTAGTGGCTTCAATTATTACAAATCAATCATAATTTATGATGTCAACTATGTATCTTTATATAGTTTTTACATTTTAGGCACCTAAATTATAATCTATTGTATTCTACTTATTTCCAACACAGAGTATTAAAATAAATCAATGAGAAAGTTGCAGTTATTTAATAATATTATAAATCTGTCTGGATCCACGAATTGTGTCAATAGAGAATAAAATTGCAATGTGATTTAATTAGTTTAAAAATGTTGAAGTGGAGTTAAACCAGATAGCTAAAGATCTATCAGTTCAAAATTAGTTGTGAGGACATTGCTGGATGCTATGATTGAGGAACAGTGAATGAAGATTTTGCCATTCTTGGAGATAATTAAAAAAGAGTGAGCATTGATTTGTGAAAAAGTTTTCTGACTATCTTAATTGATGTTTTTGAAGAAAACACTGGTGTGGTTAATGTGACAATTGATGTTGCCATTATGAATTTCCAGAAGATACTTGTTAAGATTTCAGAGAAGAGGTTCTTAGCATAAATGAGAGATCTCCAAACTGGAAGTAATCTTGTGATATGGATCAGTAATTAGTTGAGAGGTAGGGGATGGGAGGCAGGGAAGTTTGGTGTGATGTTGTTGGTCCCCAGGAATCCGGGGATTTTTATCATTACATCATGTATAATTGAAGGTTTGGATGAAGGAAAAGACAATTGATTTGATATCTAGGTTTTCAGATGACACTTAATTAGGAGCTAGAGTAGAGTGTATAATTGAGATGATCAAGACAAGGATTCCTGTTGGCAGGGCTTGTTGGGTTAACAATCTTAGCCGATCGCGGGGAAGACACTATGTGCCATCGCATGCTGAAGAATCTCCAGATCATTGCCTGCAAAGTAAGACAACAAATTACCCTTGTCTACCAATCAAGGGTAAATGTCAGTAACTGTACAGGACAGCTACAGTCTGACAGTGCTTAATCAGATACATTAAAGCACCAGTAATGTCAGCCAGTTCTGACAGATCCTAACTGTCGCAACTTATTCTGAGAGTGGCTCCGTTAAGCTAGGAGCAGGATAATGAGACTAGTTTGGTAATGTATGATGAGAATACTCACAGAATCAATCTCTCCATAAAACCCAATACAACAGACACTTAGCCAAATAAAATAAGATTCAGCGTGATCACTTTGACACAAATGTATCTCACAAACATAAACAGTGACAAAATAATGCTCTGTCTGTAAAATTATGGGTCACTTCCAGAATTTTTGCAGAGGTAAGATATAATTTCAAAAACAACACTAGAACAGACCTTCCCATAATGGACAGCCATGTGAATAAAGATCCTGAAGTTGATGTTATGGAGATTTTTTTTTGCATTAGCAGGCAACAGTTTTTTTGCAAAGGACGTTCAGGCAATTAAGAGTTCTCCAGAAAAAGTAATGGATAAACTACCAGGCCTGGCAGCAAAGTGAACATGTTATTAAATACCTGAAGGTATATATGATACCAATTTTAATAATTTGAGGTGCAGTTATTTCTAATTTAGTTGAGCATGCATGTTATTTAAAGTTATCGAGTGAAGGAGTATTGATGAATGAGGAGAGAGTGAGTACTGTAGATTCTAGACATCAAAGTAAAGATTAGAGTGGTGCTGGAAAAGCACAGCAGGCCAGGCAGCATCAGAGGAGCAGGACAATCGACATTTTGGGCAAAAGCCCTTCATCAGGAATGAGGTAAGTGGTTAGATGTTGGGTGGCAGGTCGGTAGGCTGGAAGATAGGTAGCATCAAAAGACAGGTGCATAGGATGGCACATGGATCGGTTGGCAGGTGTGTAAGCTGGTAATAAAACAAAGAACTGCAGGTGCTGAAAATCTGAAACAAGACACTAAACTACTGGAGAAAGCATTCTTCCCACAGATGCTGTCAGACCTGTTGATATTCTCCAGCCACTTCTGTTTTTGTGTTGGTAAGATGGCACAGTTAGTTGGAGGTAGATATTTTAGCATCGAAGAGGATGAGCATTTAGAAAAGGTAGGGGAGATTGAGTCAAATGGGATATTGGGGCTGTCAGGGTGGTCCCATTTGTGGGGGCTTGTGGGTGTTGTGTGGACTTGGGGGGTGTTGTTGCAAGTGTTTGACGGTTATTAGGAGTGTGTATTGTGAAGTTGTTTAGATCACAATGGGGATTTGGTAGTTGGAAGAGTCATGGTTAGGTCAAGGGGAATAATCAGGTCAGCTGAGGGAGGTGATGTTTGCCTGGGAGGGATAAGGGGGTTATTTGGGATGGGTGTTCTGGTCAGCGGTGAGCCAGGGGTTCAATTCAACAGTAAATCAGGAGTTAGAGCAGAGCTTCTTTCTGCTAACTTCCTTGTAGTTAAGCTAATTATGTTGGACCCTGTGAAGCTTCGGTGTAAAACTCAAAGCTGGGAGCTTTTTCAGAGGGTTCCAGGCACAGTGTAATTGCAAATTGGATGTTTCTACTTCCTGAACAATTCCTGTTGTGTCAGTTGGAATGGGACTTCTGCATGGTCCCAGCATCAAACCTTAGTCGACACTTCAAGAATAATTCTCCAGTCATGAGATCTGGACCATTGAGTCTCGGAGTCCACTGCCTCTATGTTTTGAAGTAAACATCAGAAAATGGCAGGTATGAATTCCATCAAAGGCAATGTGTAGACGAGTCCATTCATTATGATTCAATACAGAACTCATTGGAAAACTCACAATATGTATTGAACTTGTCAAATTTACATGATCCCTCAGCAACTTTTCGAACAGCTCATCGATGTCAATTTTTAAACATTCAGATTTAAATATCTTTATGTCTATACAAATAGCACGGAGTTCTGAGGCTTAAGCAGTTTACAATTTACACAATTGTTCTACCCTATTATTTCTGTATCTTCAGTCAATTTTGGCCATTTTAACCTGGAACAGAAAAATAGGTGACTCAAAACCAATTTTGCACGGATTTGATGACCTATTTCCTAATTATTGTATATTAGATTTAATTTGTGTCGAATTGGGCATTTGCTGTCATAGGGATATTGCCAAGCAATAAAATAATGTTCATTTCCACATTTTACTTGTCAGTTTCAAATACAAGGATGCTTCAAAGAGAGTACTGCATAAGCATACATTTGCAATTGAAATGATTGTGAAGGCATTCAGTTGATTAAATTGGCTTAATATCTGTACTAATGTCATGGATTTGACTTGTGTGTATCTGGCAGAAAATAAACTCAGCCTATTTTAAGGAAAAGCAACTGCTTCTCATACCAAAAATTAGAATTTTTAATGAAAGCAATAAAATTGCTTTTGACAATATGAAACAGAGATCTTCATGGAATACTATTTAGAACTTTTGCAATACACAAGTCCTGATTTTCTTTAAAGCTACTCTGAACCCATCATTGGCGACTAAAATAAATAAGTACAATGCAATTTAGTAAATTTGATTATAATGGCCTAGGTACTGTACTCAGGGTCCAAGATGGCAACAATTGAGCGCAGTCCATTCTGACTACAAGGAGTGTCATCTGCCATCTTGTAAAGGCATTCAAGGAAAGCACATGTGAAGCCACTTGCATATGGAAATCAGAAGTCTGGTTCCAGTATCAGGTGATCCTTGCAAAATTAGATTATTCATGATCAAACTTGCATATTGCATATTGTGGTCAGATTCTTCAAGGCAGTGCCGTTAAAGGGAATGCTGGTGGCTGCCACCAGGAAAAGAGTTTTGAATTTTTCGGTGAACTTGATCTTACAGATTAAGTTTTTCATGGCTGCACAATAAATCTATAAACCACTTATGAATACCACGCTCACATCTTTTCATTGTCTCACCTACATTCCAGATCGTCTGTTTGCAATGGCTAATGAGATGTCTTTATGAACATAGCTCACATCCACAGTTCACCAAGCTAAGCAAATGAGGCATGACAGAAAATCTGTTGTGATTCTCATATTTTCCTCATTAGTTACTTGTAGCATACAGTACAATTACGATCACATTCGAATTCAGGCACAGTCTGATATGTAGGCCACAGTCCTGAGGCATAAACCACTTTAATTAACAAGTTGGTCTGAAAGGACGATAATACCCATTCAATAAAGCTGGGACAGCTGGTTCTTCAGTCTTTGAGGGTTGGCTGATGTTTCAAAACCTGCAGATGTCAATTTGGGCTTCCCTTCCTGTCCAGGTTTGGTTCAGCTCTTTGGGTCGTCTCATTAAGGTGATCTTTTTAGGTCTGATCACTCTGATGATGCTCACCACAAGGCACAAGGAGTTGACGTGTAGCTCGACCACCAATCAAAGGTGCTTTCAAGGGATGCCATTGTAAAAGGTGTGAAAGCAGAGAGAGCTGGGGTGCCACATTACCCTTTCAGGAGGATACAAAGCAAGTTACACTGAACTTGTTTTTTTCTCATGTGGCAATTCCTGTGTTCACAAACTACAGATGGACAATTTCAAACTGTGCTGTGGTATTCTAGGATATGTCAGTGGCTTTCCCAGTGAATGAGATAGCTGAAGACAGTTATCTGTTGTGGTCGGAGCACCTCGTGCTTGACACTACAGTGGCAAGAACCAGCACAGATAAATGTTCTCTAAATAGTTTTAGTTGGTGCAGTACAGATAGGATAACTGAGTACAATATAATCTGAGTAGATTGTAGGATCCATTAACTGGGAACTAAAGAGCTAGCTTGAGGGATTTTATAGCTGCTGAGTCTAAATAATTGGATCTTGCAAAACCACTAAAATTACAGAATGAAAGTGCAGCATCAGGAGTCAAGAAGTGGTTTGAGGATGCACTAAGCAGCCTGACAAATTTAAAAAACACCTATGAAAGAGACAAGCTGCATTTTTGCAATTTTAAGGGACAGAAAACATTGATGAGGTCTTTCATAAATCCATAAAATATAAGGTTAAGTTTTGCATCAGAAGCATGAATTCATAAAATAGCTTGTGTACCTCCGTAAATTTACCATCACAACTGTTAAAGTTCTGCCTGAAGTGACCATGATTTTTCTTCACTTCCATGTAAATAGTTCCCTTTCCCTCCTGGAGTACAATACCTCTCTGTAGCTGTGCCCATTGAAACAAACAAAAGAGAAAGACACAAGTTGAAAAGTGCTGTTCATGATCACCAAATGTCTCAAAATACTTGAAAGCCAATTTATTAATTCTAGTATAATTTATTATTCAAGTGGCATCACAATTTTAATGTAAGAAATGTAGAAGCTAATTAGTGTTCAATAGCAAATATCCACAAACAGTAATAAGATAATGAACAGAGTTAAAAATCACACAACACCAGGTTATAGTCCAACAGCTTTATTTGGAAGTACTAAAACAGCGCTCCGAAAGCTAGTGCTTCCAAATAAACCTGTTGGACTATAACCTGGTGTTGTGTGATTTTTAACTTTGTCCATCCCAGTCCAACACCAGTTCCTCCGCATAATGAACAGGCACATTTTTTAAGTGGTGTTGAATGGGGGAATACAAAATAGCTGGACTCTGGGGATAACTCCCTTGTTCTTCCTTGAAGCAATGCATTTGCATCCACCCAAACAGGTGGGTGAAATATCTTTTACAAATGACGGCACTTCCAACAGTGCCGCAGCCCCTCAATCCTGCACAGGTATGTCATGATACATATTTTCTTAAGACCTTAAGTGAAACTTGAACGAGAAACCATGTGACTCGGAGGCATGTGTTACCAACTATCTCAATGGCGTGTGTGTGTGTGCGTGTCTGTCTGTGTGTTAGGGTCGATGGAGTATCCTGCCAAAATCATGTATTAATTAAGCCTCCTTCTCACAGTTGGATTATTTTGCTTTCAGTCCTTCTAATGAAGTGGGGTCAGTTGTGCCAAGTGTTTGGCTCAGTGAGTAATTTCAACTAAGCACAGAAGCTATAGACTGACAACATACTGCCTGTTGTCCTACATTACAGGATGGGAGTTTCTTTGGTTTGGCCAGGCAATTAAAAAGCCTCATTCATCCTCTTTAGTAGCAATTCTAATTTTCTTTCACTGTAAATGTTTCTTCCTTTTGTTCTCTCTTATATACTGTATACACTAAAGTTGTCCTTATCTGACATTTTTTGCATTCGTATCTTAAATAATTTGCAATAAGCTTCAAAAAAATTGTTGGATTCAAGAGTTTCAATCAGATTTAACAAGATTGGGAAAATGGAAGTCAATGCATTTGTTCCCCTAACACAAACTTTATGCCCTGACCACTATTTCCACTTCAGTTACCTAGCTTAAGGTGAGCTATATGGATTATGACTTTGCTATTATGATTAATCTGGAGATAAGCTTTCAACTATACACCATGCACCACCATTTCCACTTCTGTAGCTTAATTCTGATGCTCCCTTCTGTCATCTGTAACCAAAACTTTCATCCTTCTGATACTTGAAGATTTGACTATTCCAATGCATTCCTGGCCAGTCTTCCATCTTTCATAAGTACATAAACTTGTGCAGATGCAAAACTCTGTTGCCTGTATTTTAACCTACTCTAGATTTCATTCACCCATGATTCCTGCTCACTGCATCTCATTTGCCGCTGGACAACAATGCCTTGTTTTAAGAATTCAAGTAAATTTTTCTCAGTTGCTCTGTAGTATTACTGTTCCCTATATCTCTCACCTCCTCCATGTCTCCAAACCTTCATGAACTTTCCTTTTTCAAATTTAGTCACTTGTACATCAGCAATTTGAAGTGAAAGGTCATAGAGTCATAGAGATGTATAGCATTGAAACAGACCCTTCAGTCCAACTCATCCATGCCTACCAGATATTCTTATTTAATCTAGCCCCATTTGCTATCATTTGGCCCATAGCCCTCTAATTTCTTCTTATTCATATACCCACCCAAATGCTTTTTGAATTCAATTGTATCAGCCTCTACAACTTCCTTTGGCGGCTCACTCCATAGACACATCACCCTCTGCATGGAAAAGTTACTCCTTAGGTCTCTTTTAAATCTTTCCCCTCTCACCCTAAACCTACGCCCTCTCGGTTTGGACTGCACTACTCTGCTATTCACCCTAACTATGCCCCTCATGATTTTATAAACTTCTAAAAGATCACCCCTCAGTATGAACTACCTTGGTCCTAAACCAGGAAATCTCACCCTAAACCTCTCTGCCTCTCCTAGGCCTTTTTCTTCATTCAGAGTTATCTCTTTAATCAAGTTTTTCATCCAATATAGTCTTAGCAGTCTCCTTTGTTTTATTGTCATTGTACTTGGGTCATCTTACCACACTAAATGCACAATATAAGCTTACATTGTTGGTTGTGATGGTGATGGTCAACTGGACTACATAAAAATGGGATGGCACGGTGGCTCAGTGGTTAGCACTGCTGCCTCACAGCACCAGGGTCCCAGGTTTGATTCCAGCCTTGGGTGACTGTCTGTGTGGAGTTTGCACAGTCTCCCTGTGCCTGTGTGGGTTTCCTCCCACAATCCAAAGATATGCAGGTCAGGTGAATTGGCCATGCTAAATTGCCCATAGTGTTAGGTGCATTAGTCAGAGGGGAAACGGGTCTGGATGGGTTAGTCTTCGGAGGATCGGTGTGGACAGGTTGGGCCAAAAGGGCCTGTTTCCACACTGTAGGGAATCTAAAACAAAATACTTTCTTATGTCAGTCTGTTAGGTTTATGAGGTTCCTGCTTTATCAGGTGTTAAACCATTCATGTTTGTAGACTGAGTGCTTCAGCAATTAACATTTCTATATGTCATAAGTTGATTGTAGTACATGATCTGTTAAAGGTCCGAATGTGCAACATTCAGAATATCACTTGTGATGGCTGCAATCACCACAGCTAGTGGTCGCACCAATCTCACTTAAATTTAGTGGCATGGAAACAAGAGGGAGTACTGTAATTTTGAGAGCCACAGGAAGATAGAAACTTTGATTTTTCTACTCAGGTTCTTGGGTATTTGCCATTATTATTAATCGAAAAAGCCTTTATAAGAGTGCTGTCTCTCATCATCTATGGAGGTTCAACTTAAAACAATATATAAAGCTTATTTACTATGAGATTTAACATTACATTCCAGATCCTGAAGCTTTAGATTAAATGTTGACTATACCAGAAACCAAACTTCTCCTCACAACACGTTTGGTTGCGGCAATTCTTTGAATGTTTACCTAATAAATGCTAATAAAAATGCATTCATATAAATTTCTATAATCTGTTTTTTTTTCAAAACAAAGTTTGAGCATAGTGAAGTTTAAACATTGGCATAACATCACAATAATACACAGAAAAAGAGGGTAGGATATTTTCTGATGAAGAGTCACCATACCTGAAATGTTAACTCTGCTTTCTCTCCTCAGATACTGTCAGACCTGTTGAGTTTCACCCAGCAATTTCTGTTTTTGTTTAGGATAAAACATTATGTTGCAGCAAAAACAGTAAGGAAATATATGAATGTCAGGGACCATTATAGGTAATAAGAGATTAAGCTGGCGTAATAGGATCGGAGAATGGGTCTGGGTGGGCTATTCTTCTGAGAGTTGGTGTGGAGTTGTTGGGCTGAATAGCCTGTTTCTGCACTGTAGGGAGTCTATGTTTCTGTGATCTTCACTATTGCTATATTAGCACCATAAAAAAAAACACAGAGATGGGTCTATTTTCCGTTAACACCTAAACCTTGCCGAATTTCTCTTAAAATGTGAAATTTGTACTTTACTTCACGAATAACTAAATGCAGAATGCCATCTGATGTTGTTCTGCTGTTTTTCTATCTACAACCCTCTTGAATTTAGTACATCAATCTGAAGTGAACTGAAATGCTGTCAGTTCACCCATCTCTATTCAGCACACACAGCATATTGCTTTCAGGCATCTGTTGTGTCATATGAATGGCTTTTTACCATTTTATAGTTCTGGAATTAAACCAGATATCCTGAAATGCATAATGCTCTTTGTTGTATATCCAAATGTAAAATGGTAACTTTGTCATTCTGAATTGTATTAACTTTTTACAACATTGCAGGTAACAGAGAGCAAACAGACACAGGCTTGACTGCAAATACATTTTGTTTTTTTAGGTGATAATTTGCAGAATCTTCCCCACAATCACACAGGAGGTGAATATAAATTGAAACAAAGTTGGAGCCACTTCAATTGCAATGGAACTATTAAACTTGAAGTGATTCAATAATGAGTCAGAAGTAATAAGATATTCTAAAATGATATAGCAAAAATACATGTGTTCTCTTCATGGTTAGTTTTTTTTTTGCCATTAGTTGCAAGTGTCAACAATAGATACACTATTTCCAATGGTTTGCCAGCAAATCAAATGGAGTCAATACTGTATCCTGGCTTTAATACAAGAATTCCCTTTATACTACAATAATTCCCTTTTGGCAATGTTTTCATAGAATCCCTACAGTGCAGAAAGAGACCATTTGACCCATTGTGTCTGCACGGACCCTCTAAAGAGTGTCTCACTCAATCCCACATTTACTGTGGCAAATCCACCTAGCCTGCACATCCTTGGACATGATGAGGGAATTTAAGCCTGACCAATCCACCTAATCTAGGCATCTTTGGAGTATGAGAATAAACTGAAGCATCTGATGGAAACAACATACAGGCACACGGAAAACATACAAACTCCACAGATTGTCACCGAAGGCTAGAATTGAAACTGGGTCGCTGCCATTGTGAGGTAACAGTGCTAACCACTGAGTCACCATGCCACCTTATTAGTGAAAATGTGGGATGCCAATGTTATAAATGCAAGAGCAAGTGAGGTGTCTGGTATTATTAGACTATTAAACCAAAGATTCCAGGTTATGTTCTGGGTGAAGTTTGTATTCAAAATAAAAGAAGCTAGAATTATGAATTAGGAATCTGGCAATGACCATAAAACCATTGTCAGGAAAAGCTCTGGTTCGGGAAATAAGCTGTTACTGTCACCTGGTCTGGCCTATACATGTCTCCAAACCCACAGCAAAATGGTTGATTTAATAGCCCTCTGGGCAATTAGGGATGGACAATTTCTGCCGGCTGAGCCAATGACACACACATCCCATGCATAAAACAAAAAAATTCTTGTCAGAATTATATTTTACATATCCCTCTTCATTATATCTGGAAACTGATTTTAGGTTTTGCATAATTACCACATTTATAGTGTTACCTTCATATTCTAAATTGCATTGTCAATCAAAAAGCACAAAAGGCCACATATACTCTGGTTGTAATTTTTAATATCATGCAGGCATTTTATATTGAGGGGATGTAAAGAATTGAGTGAAAATAAAATCTTTTATCAACAGCTGTCCTAAAGAGGGGTCACTGGGTTTGAAATGCTAACTCTGTTTTCTCTCTGCAGATGCTGCAAAATCTGCAGAAAATTTCTGTTTTTGCTTCAGATTTCCAGCATCTGCAGTTCTTTGCTTTGTTTCATTCTATTAACAACAGTTTACTTTTCTTAATACTGTGTCTTTATGGCTCAGGTTTCACACATCTCACCTAAAATGTATGCAATGGTCAAATTACACAGGACAATTGGAGCTAACTCTCAGCTCCAAATGGACAAGGTTGGGTTTTATGACTGGAAAAATCTGTGAGAGGATTCTAACCCCTTGAACCAAAGTTGGATGGAGAGCAGCAACCAATCTACTGTCAGCAGACTGATTGTTCATTGAAACGTTTGAAGAAGGCTATATATGTCTGTTGTAAACTCAGTTGGCTATGTTTCCCAAGCTGAAAATGTGTTGCTGGAAAAGAGCAGCAGGTCAGGCAGCATCCAGGGAACAGGAGAATCGACGTCGATTCTCCTGTTCCTTGGATGCTGCCTGACCTGCTGCGCTTTCCCAGCAACACATTTTCAGCTCTGATCTCCAGCATCTGCAGCCCTCACTTTCTCAGGAATTAAATAATCCAGAGCCAAACACATAAGGGAGATACCTTTACAGTTTCCTCATAACTCAATAGAGTCATAGAGATGTACAGCACGGAAACAGACCCTTTGGTCCAACTTGTCCATGCTGACCAGATATCCCAACCCAATCTAGTCCCACCTGCCAGCACCCAGTCCCTATCCCTCCAAACCCTTCCTATTCATATACCCATCCATCCAGATGCCTTTTAAATGTTGCAATTGTACTAGCCTTCACCACTTCCTCTGGCAGCTCATTCAACACACGCACAAACCTCCACATGAAAAGTGTGCCCCTTAGGTCTCTTTTATATCTTTCCCTTCTCACCTTAAACCTATGCCCTCTAGTTCTGGACTCACCCACCCCAGAGCAAAAACCATGTCTATTTACCCTAAACATGCCCCTCATAATTTTATAAACCTCAATAACGTAACACCTCAACCTTCGACACTCCAGGGAAAACAGTCCTAGCCTATTCAATCTCTCCCTTTAGCTCAAATCCTCCAATCCTTGTAAATCTTTTCTGATACCTTTCAAGCTTCACGACATCCTTCTGATAGGAGGGAGACCGGAATTTCACGCAATATTCCTATTCAATCTCTCCCTTTAACTCAAATCCTCCAACCCTGGCAACATCCTTGTAAATCTTTTCTGATACCTTTCAAGCTTCACGACATCCTTCTGATAGGAGGGAGACCGGAATTTCACGCAATATTCCAAAGGTACCCTAACCGATGTCCTGTACAGCCACAACATGACGTCCCAACCCCTATACTCAATACTCTGACCAAAAAAGGAAAGTATAACAATGCCTTTTTCACTATCCTATCTACCTGTGACTCTACTTTCAAGGAGTTATAAACCTGCAGTCCAGGTCTCTTTGTTCAGTAACACTCCCTAGGACCTTACCATTAAGTATATAAGTCCTGTGAAGATTTGCTTTCCCTAAATGCAGCACCTCACATTTATCTAAATTAAACACCATCTGCCACTTCTCAGCCAATTGGTCCATCTGCTCAAGATCCCATTGTAATCTGTGGTAATCATTTTTGCTGGCCACTACACCTCCAATTTTGGTGTCATCTACAAACTTACTAAATTTACCCCTGATGCTCACATCCAAATCATTTATCTAAATGACAAAAAGTAGTGGACCCAGCACCAATCCTTGTGGCACTCCATTGATCACAGGCCTCCACCACCACCCTCTGTCTTCTACCTTTGAGCCAGTTCTGTATCCAAATGGCTAGTTTTCCCTGTATTCCATGAGATCTAACCTTGCTAACCAGTCTCCTATGGGGAACCTTGTCGAAAGCCTTATCGAAGTCCATATAGATCACATCAACTGCTCTGCCGTCATCAATCCTCTTTGTTACATCTTAAAAACACAATCAAGTTTGTGAGACATGATTTCCCACGCACAAAGCCATGTTGACTATCCCGAATCAGTCCTTCCCTTTCCAAATATATGTACATCCTGTCCCTCAGGATTCCCTCCAACAACTTGCCCACCACCAACATCAATGGTCTGTAGTTCCCTGGCTTGTCCTTAATACCCTTCTTAAATAGTGGCATGACATGAGCCAAACTCCAGTCTTCTGGCACCTCACCTGTGATTATCAATGATCCAAATATTTCAGCAAGAGGCCCAGTAATCACTTTCCTAGCTTCCCACAGAGTTCTCGGGTACACCTGATCAGGTCTTGGGGATTTAACCACTTTTATGCATCTCAAGACATCCAGCACTTACTCCTCTGTAATATGGACATTTTTCAAGATGTCACCATCTATTTCCCTAAATTCTATATCTTCCATGTCCTTTTCCACAGTTAACACTGTTGCAAAATACTCGTTTTGTATCTCCCCCATCTCTTGTGGCTCCACACAAAGGCTACCTTGCTGAACTTTGAGGGGCCCTATCCTCTCCCTAGTTTCCCTTTTGTCCTTAATGTATTTGCAAAACCCTTTGGATTCTCCTTAACTCTCTTTGCCAAATCTATCTCATGTCCCCTTTTTGCCCTCCTGATTTCCCTTTTAAGTATACTCCAACTGTCTTTATACTCTTCTAAGGATTCACTCGATCTATCCTGTCTATACCTGACATATGCTTCCTTCTTTTTCTTAACCAAACCCTCAATTTCTTTCATCCTCCAGCATTCCCTATACCTACCAGCCTTTCCATTCACCCTAACAGGAATATACTTTCTCTGGACTCTTGTTATCTCATTTCTGAAGGCTTCCCACTTTCCAGCCGTCCCTTTACCTGCGAAAATCTGCCCTCAACCAGCTTTTGAAAGTTCTTGCCTAATTCTGTCAAAATTGGCCTTTCTTCAATTTAGAACTTCAACTTTTAGATCTGGTCTATCCTTTTCCATCATTATTTTAAAATTAATAGAATAATGGTCGCTGGCCCCAAAGTGCTCCCCCACTGACACCTCAGTCACCTACCCTGCCTTATTTCCCAAAAGTAGGTCAAGTTACGCACATTCTCTAGTAGGTACATCCACATACTGAATCAGAAAATTTTCTTGTACAAGCTTAATTAATTCCTCTCCATCTAAACCTTTAAACCGTGGCAGTCCCGGTCTATGTTTGGAAAGTTAAAATCTCCTACCATAACCACTCTATTATTCTTATAGATAACTGAGATCTCCCTACAAATTTGTTTCTCATTTTCCCAACTATTTGGAAATACAATCCCAATAAGGTGATCATCCATTTCTTATTTCACAGTTTCACCCAAATAACTTCCCTGGGTGTATTTCTGGGAATATCCTCCCTCAGTACAGCTGTAATGCTATCCCTTATCAAAAACTCCACTCCCCCTCCTCTCTTGCCTCCCTTTCTGTCCTGCCTGTAGACTTTGTATCCTGAAACATTAAGTTGCCAGTCCTGTCCATCCCTGAGCCACATTTTTGTAATTGCTATGATATCCCAGTCCCATGTTCCTAACCATACCCGGAGTTCATCTGCCTTGCCTGTTAGGCCTCTTGCATTGAAATAAATGCAGTTTAATTTATCAGTCCTATCTTGTTCTCTGCTTTGTCCCTGCCTGCCCTGACTGTTTGACTGGCTTCTTTTCTCAACTGTACCTGTCTCAGATTGATCTCTTTCCTCACCATCTCCCTAGGTCCCATCACTACCTCCCTCCCCCATCTTACTAGTTTAAATTCTCCTGAGCTTTTCTAGCAAATTTCCCTGCCAGTATATTAGTCCCCTTCCAATTCAGGTGCAATCCATCCTGCTTGTACAGTTGACTTCTACCCCAGAAGAGATTCCAGTGATCCAAAAATGTAAATCTTACCCCAATACACCAGCTCCTCCGCCATGCATTCATCTACTCTATCCTCCTATTCCTGCCCTCACTAGCTCGTAGCACCAGGGATAATGCAGATATTACTAATCTCGAGGACCTCCTTTTAAAATTCCTGTCTAACTCTCTATATTCTCCCTTCAGAATCTCAACCTTTTCCCTTCGTATAGCATTGGTTCCAATATGGACAATGACCTCCTGCTGGTCCCTCTCCCCCTTGAGAACATTCTGCACCCTCTCTGAGACATCCTTGATCCTGGCACCAGGGAAACAACACACCACTCTGCTTTTTCGCTGCTGATCACAGAAACGTCTATTTGTGCTTCGGACTAGAGAGTTTCCTAGCACAAATTGATCTCTTGGAACCCGACATACTCCTCATTGTGTTAGAGCCAGTCTTAATACCAAAAGGTTGACTGTTCATGCAACGTTCCCCTGAGAATCCATCACCTCCTACATTTTATGAAACAGCATACTCCTGTACTCCTTGTCTATCTCTCTTACCATTCCTGGAGTTAACCCATCTGTGTGACTGTATCTGCTACTTTTCTCCCTTTCTATAACTGTCATCCATCACACTCTCTTGCTGTTGTAAATTCCTCATTGCCTCTAGATGTCACTCCAACCGATCTATTTGATCTGATAGGATTCACAACCACCGGCATTTTTTGCAGAAAGAATCCTCAGTAACCCTTAAACTGTCCCGAAACTCCCACATCCGACAAGAAGAGCATATCACTCTACTAAGGGCCATTTCTACTTCTTTCAATCTTAGATCCATAAAATAGCACCATCTTATTCCTCTACAAAAAAATGCTTCAGGCTAACTTAATAATTATGGCTTATATTTTTAAGTCTAACCAAGAGACATATCTCAATAAAACATATAATCAAGGAAGAACCCACTGTACTCACTACTGCAGTCTTACAGCAAGGTCACACTTAAATCTATTCACTTATCTCTCTCAAACAGGTTCCTTCAAGATCAGTTGTGATTTTTACTGTTTGTTAATTTTCCTAGTCGCACTCTGATATCCAGCGATACATGAATTCAACAGCAAAGGCAGGTTCACTGCTGTGTCAGGGAGCAGTGTTGGTTTCTTTCTCTCTTGGCTTACTTATAAATGGTCCCAACTCAACCAATCATTCCTCCATCATTATCAAATCCTAACACACATTCCTGTCTCTCCTGCAATCTCCAAATCTCTTTCGGTCATGCCTACACTGTGCTCCCAACATTTTCCAGATATCCTAACCCCTCCAATCTCCTCTGAACATCAATAATACTTCCTAAATCATGATCAGCCCTGGCAAACCTCACCGTGCACTTTCTACACGCTCATTTTGGCTATTTCTGCCCTCAACAGCACAAAAGCGCGTGATCCATTAGAAGTGCTCTCGTTTGGTGTGTGAGCCACTCCAGAGTCAGCCAGCTTTGGATTCCAGGCTGTGCAAAAGAAACCATGCATGCCTTGCCATTTGAGAAATAAGCCCTTTCAGGTTTACCAAACATAATAATTACTTCCAGCTCAAAGAACTCATTCTAGGGTCAATGAGTGCAATAAATTTATTAACCGAATCTGTTACTATAGCACATGCTGTTTGCTTCAGTTTCCAGGAAAACAGCAAATAATATTTCATTAGATTGGTTAAAGCTAGTCGTCAGATTAACTGGTAAGAAATATAATATACACCACAAAGGCATGAAATTCATTCCCCCAGGTATTTAGCTTCGGAGGCATAATTCATAATGTGCATATATCTGTTGGGAATGAGGTGGTTAAATGCAAACATTTGGCTGGTACAGGTAGACAACCCTTTATTAGAAATCCCGAAATCTGAAAAGCTCCAAAATCTGAAGGTTTTCTCGATTGCTTGGCATGCAAACAGTTAACTCAAGTCAACACCCATTCGATGTGTGTTACTCAGATGTGACCTGGGTGGGTGTGGCCCAGCACTGGCAGGCCTCACTTCTGTTTCAGGGCCTGTTATACTCACAGTGAGTCTGCTGTTAAGTAAGATTTTTAAAAATTTCACTATCAAACTGTCACTTATTCTGAAATTCAAAAAATTCTGAATTCCGAAAGTCAGCTGGTCCTGAGCATTTCGGATACAGGATTGTGTACCTGGACCTCATTTCCATGCTTGGAGCATGACCATGTGCTGCTGCTGTACATCTTGTGTCCATTTGTGTACAGCTGTCCTTTGCACACTGTCAAGGGCTCATGAAGTTTATTTACCTTGCTTCCAATTAACATGGACATGGCCCTCACATGCTAAAATATTAAAGCAAATATTTTTGCACCTAGAATCTGTTGATAATGGAATCAGGAATCACAAGGAATACAGTCCATAACCAGTTTTACAAAATCTGAAAGAATTTTAAAGAAAGACTTGGAGTAATGCATGACTCACAAAGTCCACATGGAACCTTTACACAATTGAACGCACGCTGTTGGTATTACTCTGCATTGCAAACCAGCCGTCCAGCCCACTAAGTCAACTGACCCCTCATGGGAGTAAGAAGTAAAATGTAGTGATGCCTGCAGGAGATGTTCTGTTCCAAAATGATGCCTGCATTTTATGCAAATGCTTTCAGTGCAGGCAGTTCCAGGTGTCAATGTAGATAGGTGCTCATATGGATGCAGGAAGCATGCACCAAAAATATACCGGGTAGATAGCACCCCATGCTAATTTGAAGCCATTTTGGAGTTCAGTGTTCTTGTGGATATTTTCCTAATCAGCCTGGTCGGGAGATGTGATTTAAAACCTCTACAGCAAGTGGGGTAAGGACCCAGGTCCCCTGGTTCAAAGGTAGGAGCACTAACATTACACCATGAGATTTCTACTCAATACCTAGTGAAGACCCTCCCCTAATGGCAAACAGTTGAGTATGCATTAGGATATAGAAAAAGAACGCTTGCCAGTGCATTCTAAAATGATTATCAACAATCTTTACCTTAATTACAAATTCATTACAACTTGCTGCTACTGATCTGTCAAGATGTTAATATTTCTATTTAAGACTTCTAAAATTTGAAGGGAAGAGATGACAGATGCTGAAGGCCTTGGGACTACTTTAAGAGTTTAGAACTTATGGACTTGCATTTGGAGATCTTGATTCCAACAGTGTAGGGCATAAGAGCAGAAGTAACACCCGAACAGGACTAATTACTAGAAGAGGGAGCAGGAGAATGAGGACATGATACAGGCTATCAGCAGAAGGTCCTATTCACCCAGGATATTCAGGGAGCAATTCCTCTGCTTGAATCTCATTAAGGGTGTCCATCTGCTGTAGTCATAACTGCATCATAAGAGCAGAACAAAGCGTCATTGCTGGTGGCCATTAGGCTAGCACTGTGCTATGGCCTTATCTAGCATCTTCCAGGCAGGGGTAGTTGATAAAACAAAATGCAAGGTGGCATCGACTGTACACATGGTACTCTGTGGGCACACATTATGCAACACACTTTAACTGGAAGGATTACTATTCTTTGAATGTCTATTTAGTGTAAAACCATAGACAGTATAACATGCATGTCAATCCATGGTACCCTATCAGTCAACACTGTCATTCTCTGCACCATCTACATTTCAGCTTTGATGATAAATAAAAATGTGGCTACTTGATGACAAAGCCTATCTGCTAGCCACATGACTCATTACTTTAGTTAAAAGCCTTTGTACATATGAGTAGAATGAAAGCCATTTTGCTCCAAGAAACATATTTTAGGATGCTTAAACATGGATTCCACTGCCTGGACCCCACTAGACGAATATTACACTTCTTGGCAGAGGAGAAAATCCATTGTGCAGGATCTTATAGGGATCTGAGGAATGAGGGCTATGGCAAAATTTGTGGCAGAACTGGATAAGAAATCTGGCAAGAGCTATCTTAATGTCAGGTATATCGCTTGATTTCTTATGTTTCTCATAGCGCCATGGTGAGATTCTGACTAAAGCAATGAGTTGCCAATTGAAGATAATTAAAGCTTATTAAATACCTTGGTGATGGATCAACTCACCTGATTAATATTCAGCTTCATAGTACACCAAATTCAAACAAGCCAGAAGTTGAGAAATTTCAGCATGGAGCTCAGAGCAGGTATCTCGAATGAATTCAGTTTGCTGCTTGCACTGAAGGATCTCCATATTGGACATTGGGCACCAACATCTTCTCACATGGACACCGTGCACTTTAATGTTACATCTCAAGAAGCTTTGGCAATAATCATTGCAATGCTGCTCCAAGGACTGTGTGCTCAGAGACACACCCACATATCAACTGGATCAAGTTGCATCTCTGAGCTAGTTTCATTTTTTCTATTCTCATTTCTGTAGTATCCTGGATCTCTGGAACAGGCAATTTTTTCTTGACCATGTTCTGACTCTGTGGACATTACTGATCCCACCTCGATGCAGACTGCCAAGAGGTTACATGCAGCCCATCTTCAATCTGTACAAGCAAATCAAAGTTTGCCTTGCGGTGTAGTACATTCTTCTTTCCTGTTCCAGTCTAATCTGTGTATCTGGGCTTATGGTGTCCTTTCATGTGCAGATTTCAACTTTATTTCAGGCTTCAAAAGTAGAAAATCCCTACATTTGCAGAAAGAGGCCAGTTGGCCTCTTGAGTCTGCACAGACCCTCCAGAAAGCATCCCACCCAATTCCAGCCCCTCAAGCTAATTCTGCAGCCTCACCATTCCCATGGTTAATCCACCTAACCTGCACATTCTTGGATGCTACAGGGCAATTTAGCATGGCCAATCCACACATCTTTGGACTGTGGGAAACTCATACAGATGCAGGGACAATATGCAAACTTCACAGAGACAGTCATTCAAGACTGAATCTAAACCTGGATCCCTGACACTGTGAAGTACCAGTGCTAAACAATAAGTCATGTATGATATCAACATCTGTGCTCGTGGCTGCAGCCATGAGATCTAGTAACAACATCTTTTATTTTCACTATCTTCTTCCTCTTTCTTCTCTGACTATGAAGTTTCATCTTCCCTTTGGGTTGAAGGAAGAGTCTATAATAACACCATGTTCAGTTTCTAAATTAGAACAGATTGAAGGATTACAAAGGAGTCGGATCCAAGAAGGATAGTGAGGAATGCATTACCGATCATCACCAACTCTGCAGGTTCTGACATTGGCCGCAGCCTCAGTGATGCCCCTTTTCATGAAAACCAGTGCTGTGTCTTCAATGGGGGTGAAAACATGAAAGGGCACTTGTCTTCCTCCAGTTCTTTGATGTTGCATCTTGTTATCTTTCACATGTAAAATGCAGGAGGGAAGGACTTTGGCATGTTATATGTTTGAATGATTTTGTTGCCTTACTTGATTGCTTACCAATGAGGGCAAGGTGTGGGCATAAGGTTTTCACAGTACTAACCCTGGGAGATGTGAGAATACAGCATCAATTTTGGCATACAGTCCACATTCAAAATCTTCCAAAAATTATATTTGACTTATATACTGAGTTTAATTTGTATCAAAATGCCCCAGGAAATTGATATGATATCACATTTGACAACTAGAAGGATTTCAATGCCCCGTGGTGAATGTAGATGACTGCCAGACTACTCAGACCCCTTGGCATCATGGTAGCCCACAAACCCACCAACACACTAAAACAGCAGCTAATGACCTTGAAAGACCCTATACAGACAATGAGCAAAACTAACATCATTTATAAAATACCGTGCAAGAACTGTAACAACCACTACACTGAACAAACAGGCAGAAAACTAGCCACCAGGATACATGAACACCAACTAGCCACAAAAAGACATGACCCTCTCTCACTAGTATCCTCACATATGGATGAGGAAGGACACCACTTTGACTGGGACAACACATCCATCCTCAGACAAGCCGAACAAAGACATGCATAAGAATTCCTAGAAGCATGGCATTCAAACCGGAACTTTATCAACAAACACATTGAGTTGGACCCTATCTACCACCCCCTGAGAAAAGGAACAGGAAGTGACTTCACCACAGGAAAGAACATCACCACAGAAAATGACATCACCAACCCGAAGAAACCCAAACATATAAGTAGAAAGCAGGGACTTTCAGCATTGAGGAGGTTACCTAGTAAAGTAACAAAACGTCTGGAAATGAACCTTTGAGCTCAGCGAACAAACCTACATCCAAAATATAGATCACCATTAGGCAACTGAAATATTGTAAGATGACAGTCCAAATAATTTCATTGAAGCAATAAGTAAACAACATTTTTCATAACAGAAACAATAGCATTAGTAAATGTTCAATGCTAGAGAGTGCAATTTTTATTGTAGCATTATTGATAATTCATTCTATAACTTTAATTTTTCAGTACTGATGACCAAAACCACACCCAGAGCAATCAAAACAACTCAGAAGTTTGACTAAATTCATTCCCTGAAGATACCTTGATATCCCTATTCCTTACATGGTTCAATACCTCAATAAAATACTTCAATAATTAAATTGTTATACATTTTAAATGCTTGTAACTTAAGAACTATCTATTGGCTTATCAGTTCAATATTATTTTTAATTCTGCATTCACTTTTTTAATATTGCTGATACCAGATAAATCTGTCTTTCTAGTTTTGTTGATAAATGTTTCCTTTTTTTAACTTGATTACTTAATCTAGGTTCAATGTTTTTGGAATTTTTGATGTAAGTTGCACTGCAATTCAAGCTTTGGGCTATTAATGTGCATTTTTGAGTAAAACACTTGTTATTAATTTTAAATGCCATTATTTTGACGAAATAGGGCCCTGGTCGGCACAGAAGAGTTGGATCAAAGTGTTTGCTTCCATGCTGTATAACTCTGTGACTCTACTATTGCCTTCATTAAACTGGAATATTCAATGACACTACAATTCCTGGCAACAGAGAGGACAACATGGAAAGGTTTTTTTTGATCTTTGAGAGGTACCTGTGGTCTGTGCTCCAACCAATTTATACAATCCTTTTAAATTCCAAACCAAAACATACATCTGTCAAGACAAATTCAAGGAGAGTCCCGAGGCAACCTCAGGAATTATGTGTATCACATTTTCCGCAGTGTTCAAAATATCTTACACCAGCTGACAGTTGGCATGAACCCTATTTAGAACATTTTATTGAATTTTGATAATTAAGTGCAGCGTCAATCAAATAGCTTTGGCCTGGAGTGGAAGTGTGGTGCTGAATTTTTGTTTATATTTTCTTTTAATCCTCATTGAGGGCAACAGAACATTATCCTCTGCATATCAGAAGTAACCTGACCTCCTCAAAAATAAATTCCGGAGCTATTCAGAGGAGTTTAAAGGGGAACTGCAGTAATAAAAGTTAAGATCTTTTAAAGGACAATCTGGATCTAATTCAGGTTGTTAAGGGAATGCTATTTTGTTGCTTCTAGTGTTCTGACCAATACCTGATACTTGCACACACATGTTGTAGCCAACATGCCTGTGAGTTGCTGCTACCATTATTCTCACTAATTTTCAAAGTTATTGCATTTTTTATCATCACAGCAAAAGGTGGCACTCAAGCATTTTCCATCACCGCACATGCACCGCACCTTGCCACTTTGCTGGGATTTTGGCATTACCTCTTCTGCTGATACCAGTTCCACAACCTGTCTTCCCTTATTACTGATTGCTGAGGAAGTTAAAATGTCTGAATTGAGTACAAGCGTACTGCCATCTCTCAGGATGTCAATATTGTAACTTTGCGACTGCTCTGGGTTAGAAAACTATTAAAGGATAGAATGGCTATCTTTCAGTCAGTGAGTCCATGTGGCAAGGTTGTGAAGTCAAGATTCAGAGCTGCTCATGGTTATCCCTCAAGACTAAATGTATATTCCCCCAGTGCAAGTCATCTGCCTTCCAATGTCTATGTAACAGCCACACTAAGATATAGAGCATTGTGTAGGAGTACTGAGAAAGGCATTAATCACTTTCCAAACAGGATGGGCCAACGCTAACAAATGGGACGAGGTCAGATTGGGATTTCTGATCAGCACAGATGAGTCGGACCGAAGGATCTGATTCCATGCTGTTTGACTCGATGACTCTATTTATGGAATGCTCAAGCAGGAATCAAATTTTGCTTTATTTCAATGGAAATGTTGTGGAATGATTCTTTTGATATATCTTTTAATTCAGAATTTTCACCATGAGGCTGTTCTGGTGGCCTACAGCAGAGGGATGAAAGCTGGGGCATCAGTTGCACATTACATATGACCTATTTAGAGAAGGGGTCCTGGATGCATTCTGCCTTCCTCCTCCCAAAACCCCCTCTGAAGATCTAATAGTGATGGCTGTGCCCTTATGATAATGGAGGACACGGCAGACAACCAGAAGTGTGGACATACACTCCAATGAGTAATGGTGTTGTTTGCTGTTGAGGCTCCCCTACCAAGTGCTGTATCCAAAAGCACCATAGTGCTAATGATTACAATGCTGATGAATTGCTCAGATTCTGTGTGGTCCCACTCTATGCTGCTCCTGGAAGACCAAGTTTTCAGAGCTGTCATATTTCTGTCTCTACCTCCTTAGTGAAGCATTTCCACTACAGGCATGGCTACTGGGTGTTGTGGACATAAGGGACTTGCTGCCCAAAGGGGTTACAGCCATGTATTGGGAGTTTTCCTGTCTTTCCAGAAAGCTTCTAATCTCTATTTCTATGTAATGAATTTGATACTTGACAGTTGGATGCCAGCTCACCCCACAGCCATTTAACCATCGCCAGGACGTTAGGTAGGAGAATCATTCATGAAAGAACCTACGCAAAGGATATGGATAAGTTAACTGAGTACAAAAAAAAAATTAACTGAATGCTGGCAGATTGCAAACTGTGGGACACAGAGCTCTGGGTGTCCAAGTGCTTAAGTCACAGGTTACAGCAAGTAATCAGCAACACAAATAGACTTAGCTGCTTCATGGCAAGGGGAAACAAATGCAAGACCAGGGAGGTTACATTTTAGTTATATATGACATTGGTGAGACCAGATAACTGGGGTGCTGTGTACACAACAACAGTTACTGTTACTGTACTCATAGAAGGATGTAAATGCATTGGAAGCAGTTCAGACAAGGTTACCTAGCCAAGTACCTGGAATGAGCCGACTGCCTTATGAGGAAAACTGGACAGGTCAGGGCTGTATCCTCTGGTATTTAGGAAAGTCAGAGGTGATTTAATTGAAACAGGTAAGATCCTGAAGGGACTTGACTGGGTAGATGCTGAACGGATATTATTTCTTGAATCTAGAACTAAGGGCCATAGTTTAAAAATAAAGAGAACCCATTAAGACAGAGATGAAGAAACATTGTTTTCTCTCAGAATGTTGTGAACCAACGTAATGAAAGATTATCAGGGGAATTGCAGGAATGTAGTGTTGGGGTTGAAGTCAGATCATCCTGAAGGGCTGAGTGACCAATTTTTGTTCCTTGTTCATTTGTTCATATTACATGACTTGAGGTGGGATTTACACCCGACCTGGGCTGACGGGTCCCTTTATCTGGTGCCGCCAACAGAATCTATGGTCTTTTCTGGAATGATGGCAAGTTCCTGAAGAAGATGTGCTGTGATAAATGTTGGATGGAAGTAAGTTTGGGCTTTCCTGTGGCAGGTTGGCAGACCCCAGTAATTCAGACAGGATGTGGGGAAGGGAACAGACCAGGGGGTTGTAACTACTTAGAGAAGGAGCTCTGATCAACATAAGGTGCCAAAGCTAATATCACACACTTTTCTCCAACCACTACCCCTATTTTGGATTAAATCCTATTTGTGCAGTGAGGGGTCTTTAAGGAGATATTACTTTGATTACCGAAGGGCCCCAAAATTTAATCAGTCAGATTGTCAATGGGAGAGGAGCAAAGCAGACTAGAGCAAACCTGGGAATAAACAGTGACTGGACTTCCGGATAAAAACCCGAGGAGCAAGGCTTGGAATGAGGTCAGTCAAATGGCAATGGGACCAGAGCTGACTGGAATGGCAGAATTCCAGAGATGACGTCACGATTCAAAAGGTGGCATAGGATTAGTTGCTGAGAAACCTGATCCAGGGTCTGCATGAGCAGCGCCTGGAGGGAGCTGGAGTACAAAGTACTTATTTTGTGGTTTGTAGTTTGTAAGGGATAAAGAACAAAAGTGAGAAATCTGCTTTTGGGAGTAGTGGGTAAGGTTAGATAATTTGTTCCAGGTTTATTGTTTGCAGTTGGTAAGCTTCACAATGGCAGGAAAACTGGGCCCTAGCATCCATGGTAACCATGTGTACAGGAAATGTGTTCAGCTGCAGCTTCCTGATTTGCTGCATGGAGGTGCAGATGGACCCAGCCATAAGGCAGAGAATGTCATGGATAGCATTTTTAGTGAGCAAATCAAGTCACTTTAGTCTTACCAGACCATAGGGCTGCTCTCTCATTAGAGAGAGAGAGAGAGAGACAACTGGTGGTAGTTTAATCTGAGAGCCATCATACCTCAGGTGAGAGGAGAGGTTGAAGAAGGAAAGTCCCCCATGGTAATCCTCACCAGTGCGGGAATTGAACCCACGCTATTGGTATCACACTGCTTTGTAAACCAACCAACTGAGCTAAACCAATCCCCAGTGAGCTAGTACCCCACCTGTAAGAGCTACACAGATAGAGAAGAGTTGGGTGACCACCAGGAAGTTGAGTAAGCATGGGCAGGAAATGTAGGAGTCACCTGTGGCAGCTTTCCTGTCAAACAAATGTACTGTTTTAGATGCTGTTGGAGGGGATGGCATCTCAAGAGAAAGCAGCTGCATCCAGATCAATGACACTATGACTGTCACTGTTGCGTAGCAGGGAGGATCAAAGTGTAGGCGAGCCGTAGTGATATGGGACTTTATAGTCAAGGGCACAGATAAGTGTTTCTGTGGTCGCGTCTGAGATTCCAAACTGGATGTTCTGAAAGGGGAGGTTGAGTAGCCAAAGATCATGGTCCATACTGGTACTAACAGCATAGGCAGAAAGAATGAAGAGGTTCTGCAGAGGGAATTCAGGGAGTTCAGTAGAAAGTTGAAAAGCAGGACCTCTAGGGTTGTCATCTCAAACGCTAGTGATGCTAGAAATAAGAAGGCTATGCTGTTGACTGCATGGTGAAGGAGCTGCAGTGGGGGAGGTTATTCAGATATCTGGATTATTGGGATATCTTCTGGAAGAGGTGGGACCTATACAAAGATAGGCTGCACCTAAACTGGAGGGGCCCCAATATCCTGGTAGGGAGGTTTGCAAGTGCCAATTGGGAGGGTTTGAACTAGTGTGACAGGAAATCAGAAATGGAACAGTACATCAGTATGTACAGTGATTGAAGAGAAGGTCAATGTTAAGTAAGTCAAATGGGAAGAATGTGCAAAGCAAGGCAGGACTGACAGTCTGAAGTGCATTTATTTTAGTGCAAGGAGTATAACAGGTAAGGCTGATGGATTAGTACATGGGATTAAAATGTGATAACCGTTACAGGGCAGGACTGGCAGCTCAATGTGGCAGGGTTCTGAGATTTCAGGTGAGATAGGCAGGGATGTCAAATGTGGGGGAGTTACATTAAGGAGAATGTCACAGCTGTACTGAGAAAGGGCGTTGTGGAATGCTCATTCAGTGAGTCCATATAGGTTGAACTTAAGAATAAGAAATGTGCAACCATTATAATGGGTTATACTATAGGCCTTTGATGGTCAGTGAGAGATAAAGGAACAGATCTGTGAGCAGATCATGGAAAGATATAAAAACAACAGGGCTGTTGTAGGGGGTGATTTTTACTTCCACAGTAATAACTAGGATTCCCTTAGTGCCAGGGGCTTAGATGGGGCAGAATTTGGTGGGTGCATCCAGGAGAGTTTATTGAAATAATATATAGATAGTCCAACTAGGGAAATGGTCTTGGATTGGAGAATAAGCCTGACCAGGTGATTGAAGTTTCATTGGGGGAGCATTTTGGAAACAGTGAGCATAATTCCCTAAGATTTAAAATATTTATGGATAAGAATAAGACCGGTTCTCGAGTGATAGTGCTAAACTGGGGGAAAATTGATTACAAGAGTATTAAGGAGAAACTGGAGAAATTAGACAAAGGGCAGCTGTTTGAGGGTGAATCCATATCTGACATGTTGGAGTCTTCTGAAGGCCAGGTGATCAGAGTTCAGGACCAGCATGTACCTGTGTGACTAAAAGACAAGGATGGCAAGATTCTGGAACTTTGGATAACAAAAGATATTAAAAGTTTATTCAAACTGATAAAGGAAGCATCCATAAATTTTAGATAATTGAAATCAAACAGATCACTTAAGGGATATAATGGAAGGAGAAAATAGCTTAAACAAAAAGCTAGGCGACTGAGAAGAGGACCATGAAATGTCCTGGGCAAGTAGCATCAAGGAGAATCCCAAGGCACTTTATGCATATATTAGGAGCAGGGGGTAACTAGGTTAGATCTGCTCAAGGACAAAGGAGAGAAATTATGTGTGGAGCTGGAGGAAGTGGGTGAGATCTTTTCTTAGTACTTCACATTAGAAGTCACCAAGGAGAAGGACATGGATCATGGTAAGATTAGGGAAGGGTATTTTGATATTCTGATGATATTAAGAAGAAAGAGATGTTGGGTGTCTTGAAAAAAATAAGGTAAATAAGCCCCCAAGGCCTGATGGGATCTAACCCAGGATAGAGAGGGAGGCAAGGGAGGAAATTGTAGGGACTTTGACAGACCTCTTTAGCCACAGGTGAGATCTTGGAAGACTGGAGAATAGCCAATGTTGGGAAAAAGTGAGGACTGCAGATGCTGGAAACCAGAGTCCAGATTAGAGAGGTGCTGGAAAAGCACAGCAGGTGAGGCAGCATCCGAGCAGCAGGAAAATCGATGTTTCAGGCAAAAGCCCTTCATCAAGAATACAGCAATCTATTATAGATAGAGCCTCTATTCCTGATGAAGGACTCTTGCCTGAAACGTCCATTTTCCTACTCTTTAGATGCCTACCTGTTGTGCTATTCCAGCACCACTCTAATCTAGACAATAGCCAATGTTGGAGAAAGTGAGGACTGCAGATGCTGGAGATCAGAGCTGAAAAATGTGTTGTTGGAAAAGCGCAGCAGGTCAGGCAGCATCAAAGGAGCAGGAGAATCGACGTTTTGGGCATAAGCCCTTCTTCAATGTTGTTGTGTTGTTTAAGGAAGACAATCCAGGAAATGATAAGCCAGTGAACCTTACATCAATAAAATTATTGGAGAAGATTCTTAAGTAGAGAATTTACTCACATTTGGAAAAGAAAGGACTTATTAGAGATAGTCAGCATGATTTTGTGCTGGGAAGACCTTGTCTCACAAACTCGCTTGAGATTTTTGAGGAAGTGGCACAGATGATTGCTGAGAGTAGGACAGTGGATGTTGTCTATATGGATTTTACTAGAGCATATGACAAAGTTCCTAATAGTAGGCTGGTCCAGAAGATTAAGTCACATGGATCCATGGTAGGTTGCTAAGTTGGATGCAAAATTGACTTAGTTAAAGAAGAAAGATGAGTCAATAGTCGTGAAAGGTCTTTTTCTGAATGGATGCCTGTGGCCAATGGTGTTCGGCAAGGATTCGTGCAGGGACCTTTGTAGTTTGCATTATATATAAATGATTTTTATGGAAATGTAGGTGGTCGGATGAGTATGTTTGCAGTCAACCGCAAATTAGTAGAGTTGTGGACAGTGAGAAAGACTATTAAAGGATATAGAAGAATGAAGATCAGTTGGAAATTTGGGTGGAAAAATGGCATACGGAGTTTAATCGGATAAGTGTGAGGTGAAGTATTTTGGGAGTTTAAATGCAAGAAAAAAATATACAGTGAATGGCAGGATCGTTAGGAGCAGAGATATATAAAGGGATCTTTGGGTCCAGAAGTGCTGTTCTGTGAAAGTGGAACTACAAATGGATAAGGTGGTAAAGGTGTATGACATGCCTGTGATCATCAGTCATGGCATTGAGTGTAAGTATTAGCAAGTCATGGTGCAGCTGAATAAGACTTTAGTTTGTCCACATTTGAAGTATATAGGAGGAATGCAAAGGCTTTGGAGAGGGTGCAAAAGAGCTTTAGCAGGACATTGCCTAGATCAGAGTGTAACAGCTATAAAGAGAGTTTGGACAAACTTAGATTGTTTTTGCTAAAGCATTGGAAACTGAGGGGTGACCTGATGGGCGGCACGGTGGCACAGTGGTTAGCACTGCTGCCTCACAGCGCCAGAGACCCGGGTTCAATTCCCGACTCAGGCGACTGACTGTGTGGAGTTTGCACATTCTCCCCGTGTCTGCGTGGGTTTCCTCCGGGTGCTCCGGTTTCCTCCCACAGTCCAAAGATGTGCAGGTCAGGTGAATTGGCCATGCTAAATTGCCCGTAGTGTTAGGTAAGGGGTAAATGTAGGGGTATGGGGTGGGTTGCGCTTCGGCGGGCCGGTGTGGACTTGTTGGGCCGAAGGGCCTGTTTCCACACTGTAATGTAATCTAATCTAAAAAAAAAGTATGCGAGGAATGGATAAGATTGGTAGTCAGAGTCTTTTTCATAGGGTGGAAGTGTCAACAAAGAAGAGAGCATAATTTTAAGATGAGAATGAACAATTTTAAAGTAAAGGTTTTCACACAGAGGGTAGCTGCTTGGAATGCATTCCAAGGGAAGGTGGTAGAAGCTGATACATTAACACAATTTAAGAAGCATTCAGACAGACA
The DNA here is from genome assembly GCF_004010195.1 of Chiloscyllium plagiosum. Taxonomy (NCBI): domain Eukaryota; kingdom Metazoa; phylum Chordata; class Chondrichthyes; order Orectolobiformes; family Hemiscylliidae; genus Chiloscyllium; species Chiloscyllium plagiosum. Next base: position 105,321,274 of record NC_057710.1, read on the forward strand.
AGCAGGGAATACAGGGATACAGACCCAGTGCAGGCAGATTAGTTTAGAATGGCACCATCTTCAACACAGTCATAGGGGTCCTGAAGGCCTATTCCTGTGCTGTATTATGTTTGAACTGATCCACAGACAAGGAACCATACAACACCTACCTGACAGGTGGCAAAATGGCTTCAGGGTGGGTGTGGGTGTGGATGTGCTGGGAGCAATGTCGCCAGCACGATTCCTAATTTTTACTGTTCACTGCTTGCTGCCATCCCAGACCATGACTCTGTCATACTGCCATGTCTGTGCCATGCTGCCACACAAGAAGGAATGCAACTGTAACCCCAGCTACTGAAAGCAGACTTCCTCTCAATAAATGTTTAAAGTCCTCTGATCTCTGTGTCAGAATGATTGAGTGACAGCATTAACTGGACCCGCAACTCTTAAATAGCACTCGGGTGGTAAATCAGGTTTTGCCCCTGTTTATCAACACAATTTGCTCACATTGTTTCTAGAACATGCATCTCTACATGTCTCCTTTTAACTAGACAGCTCTGCACTTACTGCACATGATGATAGCCAATGTGATTATCATTTTACAAGCACTGGACTTCTACAGCAGCAATAGTTCTACAAATTGATGTTTGTGTCTTTGCTTTTTGATGCAGTATCCAGTGGGTAGAATCTGTGGAATCACAGGATCACAAAATCATAGAGTTGCTGAAGCACCAGAGTAGGCCATTTTACCCATCTTGCACACGATGACTCTTTGAATGATCGATTCATTAATGCTATTCTATCTCCCTTCTCCCTATGATCCTGCACATTATTCGTTTCCCAGATAACAGTTTTATTCCCCCTTGAATGTTTGAAAAAACGCTGCCTCTAGCACACTCCCAGGTAATATATTCCATATCTCAACTATCAGTTTCATGAAAAAGATTTCATCATGAAGCATTTGCTTCTTTTATGAATGACTTTAAAACTATGCCCTCTCATTCTCAATGTTTGAACAAGTAGGAATTGTTTCTCACAATTGACTCTGTTCAGGTCCCTCATGAATTTGAACGTGTCTATCAAATCTGTCAGATGTCTTTTCTCCAAGGAAAAGTCCTAACTTCACAAATTTATCTTCCTAATTAAAGTTCCTCATGCCTGGGAACTATGCTTGTTAATCTTTCCTGAACCAGCCTTCAATTCCTTTCTAAAATATCGAGCCCCTTTCTCTGCCAGTTGTCCACCAGTTCCACTAACTTGTCTGTGCCTTTTTGAAATTCAACTGAATCCTCCTCACAGTTCACAATGCTTCCAAGATCAACTTGTAAAGGTTCAGCTGACATTCAAATTTTTTTGATACATTTTTCTAACTGCTAAGCTTCAGAATAATGTCCTAATTAACAACATAGTGGCTTGAGTAATCTTAAAATGTAAACTGCACATTAGAGGGACATCTTTGCTTAAATAGCCAGTGCTTATTCGAGATTAGATTTGCTACAGTATGGAAACAGGCCCTTCAGCCCAACACCAACCCTCCAAAGAGTAGCCCACCCAGACCCATTCCCCAACCCTACATTTATCCATGACTAATGCACTTAACACTATGGGCAATTTAATATGGCCAATTCACCTAACCTGCACATCTTTGGATTGTGGGAGGAAACCAGAGCACCCAGAGGAAACCCAGGCAGACATGGGGAGAATGTGCCAACTCCACACATTTGAGTCGCTCGAGGCTGAAATCAAACCCGGGTCCCTCCGCTGTGAGGCAGCAGTGCTAACCACTGAGGCACCGTGCCGCCCCAAGATTGATGAGTAACTGAAACTCATAGGTGATATTCGTGACAATCATTATTTGCAAAGGATTGAAAAATAAGCTAACAAATCTACTACTTGAATATTGCCCTCAATATTCCAATTTAAAAAAGAGTTGTTGGAGCAGAGTAGACAGGAGACTGTGTTGAGACTGAAATAACTTCACAGGGGCTGGTATGCCCTTACCGAGCCACCCTTTAACCCTTTATTCATATGTGGAGAGTCTTTGACACTGATCCAGCTTCCTCAGAGTCAGCTGTCAGAGTGAACAGAACCTCTGACACTTCTGTTCTTATCTGTCAGCCAGGGATCCCTGATTGGAACAGCTTAACAGTCCTAATCAGGGAATTTATATTCTATGATATCCACCTGGTTGACCTCATTACAATAATTACAGAGACCGCGTGGAATCTGACTCCATGGGAATTGCCCAGCAAATGAAAGGTTCCAGTGGACAATGCCCCTGCATTTAGAACTCTTAAAAAGAATCCCTTAAAGTCACAGAACTCACTGAAGCGAATAGTTACCAGAAAAAAAGTTATGAGATTAAAACTGTATTCTAACTCCTGGTTAACTATTAAACTGATACAATTCAGCACACCACTGATATTTGCCCACTGGTTTATGTCAGGTATAGACAGAAGGAACTGGGTGAATCCCTAGGAAATCATAAGGGTAGCAGCAGTATACTCAAGAAGGAAATCAGGACATAGCTTTGGCAGATAGAATTATGAAGAATTGAAAGGGATTCTACAAATAGATTAAGAACAAAAGAATAACTAGAGAGAGAACAAGGCCCCTTAAAAGTTAGCAAGGCCATCTATGTGTGGAACCGTAGGCGAAGGGGGAGATATTAAACAAGTATTTCACATCAGTGTTTTGCTGTGGAGAAGGCTATGGAAGCTAGAGATTTGGGAAAATACATAGTGATGTCTTGAAAAGTGTCATTTTCTTTCTCTCTTATTTTACTAACCTCTTGTCGAAGAGCTCAGTCACAGCAATGGCATCAGTGATTCTATCAGTGGCAGCAAGTAGGCCCAATTCATGGCAGTCGGTAAGTGGGCCCAGCGCAGACTTGAGTGAGTCCAGCAGTATGCATGGTGGCAGCGTCGGAGGAGATTTTGGGTTCCCAGCTGCTTCTGCATCAACAAGGCAGTCCAAGATCCCACTCATGGCTACGAGGGCAGAAGCAGGTTTGTGTTTCTGAGAGCATCGACATCCAACACGGAGGCAGTGATGGAGGTGGGTTTGATCCCAGTGCGAGACTCAGTGACATCAGCAGCAGCTATATTGGCGAGGTGGGCCTGAAATGGACTCATGGTGTCGGCCGAGTCAAGCTTGGGCTGGTATGGTACCTGGAGGCATCTACATTAGAGAAGGGCAGTGAGGACTCATCGTAGTGAGGGCTTTGGTGGAGGTGAGATGATGCCAAAGAATGGCACTTACATTCCAGCAATGGTGCATGGCAAAGGGGACTCGGCTAGGCCCATGGCCCATAGCAGACAACTTACCACTAAGGACTGCAAAGCTGAATGCTTCCCTTTATTTCTTTATTTTTCCTCTTTTATATTTTGGTTTATTTTTCTGAGTCTTAAGAAGGCACTGGAGAATGGCAACACTGTACAGCCCCTTTTTTCTGTATTTTGTAACAAGATACATATAACAATAAATAAATCAAATCAAATAAATGCAGTGGCTATATGAGCAGGTCAAAGGCTGGGAACACAGCAGCAAGTAACTCAACTCTTGATTCCTCAAAGCCTGTCCACCAGACATAAGGCAGGAGTGTAATGGAATACTTCCCACTTGCCTGGATGGCTGCAGCTCCAGCAACACTCAAGAAACTTGATACCATCCAGGACAAAGCAACCTACTTGACTGACCACATGCACAAGCATCCATTCCCTCCACCCATACTCAGTGGTAGAAGTGAGCATTATCTTCAAAATACACAGCAGAAATTCACAAAAAGATTCTTAGACAGTGACTTCCAAACCCATGAACACTTTTATCTGGAAGGACAAAGGCAGCAGATACATGGGAACACCACCGACTGCAAGTTACCCTCCAAGCCCCTCATTATTCTGACTTGAAAATATATCATCGTTCCTTCACAGTCACTGGTCAAAATTCTGGTATTTCCTCTCTTAAGAGCATTGTGAGTTTACCTAGACCATACTAACTGTAGGGATACAAGAAGGCAGCTCACCAACATCTTCTCAAGGGCAACTAGGGACAGACAATAAATGCTGGCCAGCCAACAATGCCCATGCCCCATGAGTGAATGTGTTTTTTCTAAATAGTAGTCTAAGTGCACTATAGTTTCCTGGCTACATGGTAATCTAACCATCTAGCATGCTACCCACTTGGCACTCTACTTACCTAATGCCTTCACTACTTGGCACCCTAACCACACACTTACCTTCTATACTTACCCTTTCACAAAAGCTGTCAAAGTGACTGGCTACGCTGCTCGATATTCAATCTCAGAAATTGGCTCATTGACTGCAATAAAAGGAAGAATGGTTTCTGTGGTCATCACCTTTGCAGGATTCATGGGTTCCCTGGACAAGTTCTTAACAAAAGGATCCTGTCCAGGAACCTCCAGCAAAATGAAGATACCTGGAAGTAAGTTGGTATGTTTCAATCCAATTGGTTCGGAAATGAGGTTTGGAAGACTGATTGGAATATCTGAGCCAATGTCGCAGGTAAAGGGTTTGGGAGAATGGACCATTTGCCAAGCATAGATTGAATTGATTCACTACCTGGATGATATCATTCAGATAATCAGGGATGGTCAAAACTTTACATTGTGAATGATCAAGTGCAAAGAGTGAAGGTGATTCACCGTCTTCTGTGGGTGAAAATAAATGCCTGTTAAAGGACGTTACACCTGTCTAATCAGGAAGACGTTTGGATGCACCAGATGCTGGTTAGAATCTAACATTACCAAACCAAAGATATTGGGCCTGCCAGGACAGAACACTTTGTTTTACCAGGTAAGACAGTCAATAGAGGCTATAAACCATGGTCATGTGTTGCATTGTATTGATCACAACCATACAAGTCATAGTCATAGAGTCACAGAGATGTACAACACCGAAACAGACCCTTCGGTCTAACCCGTCCATGCCGACCAGTTATCCCAACCCAATCTAGTCCCACCTGCCAGCACCCGGCACATATCCCTCCATAACCTTCCTATTCATATACTCATCCAAATGTCTTTTAAATGTTGCAATTGTACCAGCTTCCATCACTTCCTCTGGCAGCTCATTCCATACATGCACACCCTCTGTGTGAAAAGGTTGCCCCTTAGGTCCCTTTTATATCTTTCCCCTCTCATCCTAAACCTATGCCCTCTAGTTCTGGACTCCCCCAACCCAGGGAAAAGACTTTGTCTATTTATCCTATCCATGCCCCTCATAATTTTGGAAACCTCTATATGGACACCCCTCAGCCTCCGAGGGGTCATAAAGGCCTTCTATCGCTCATTGGTATCAGCTTGGATACCTTACAATCAAAGTGTCTGAAACATTTCATTTTCATCATAACTTGTTGATATTCCAGGCCTACACCTCAATGCCAATTAACTCATTTTGGTGCAGGGCAAAGTTTGTAGTAATGTAAAAACACTTTTTCCGCTCAGTGCTGTAAATTAAAATTCAAGTCTTTGTAGCATGTAGCCTGAATGGTTTCTGGGCAGAACCTATATTCTTTTATCTACTAAAGTAGAGGAGATTACATGGTGAGGTGTAATAGAATTTGGTAAGCTGCAGTTCCATAACAATGGCTCTCTGCTTGATCACAAGCTGCCGTGGAAGTGCAGACAGAGGAGGCTTGTATCTGAATTGAATGGGTTGACCCATCGATCTGTTCCAAACAATTTGAGTGACTTGTTAAATCCTGTTGGCAGTCATTAATTTTCATCTTTTTTTTGTTGGAGCCAGAAGGAAAGAGTCCATTATATGTGGCAGCAGAGTTAAAAAAGCTTCACTATTGTTGCAGCTTCCCATAAATGCAATAGCAGAGGTGTTGTTTTATGGTTGTACTTTTGCATGTTTTTCTATATGTGTGTTATGCAGTGTCCTGCGTTTTAGATCTTGCTCAGCCTAATTCTATTGTGATCTTAATGTGGTACATTACAGATCAATATTGATTTTTCTCTCATGGCTATGACAATATTATCCAATTTCTGAGATAAATTCATATCTACTCATTTCTCCATGACCATGATTCAACATAATTCAATTGACCTCAAGGCTATTTCTCAATAAAATCAGTGTAAGAAGCACTACATTGACCTTTTTAAGTCACTTTACTTGACAGCTTTTATGGCTGATTAATTAAAAGACCTTGAAATTGATGCTTCAGGATATATTAATTTTGAAAAATATGTGGGTCCAGTTGGTTTATTGACTCCATTTAAAAACTAGCTATTCAAAATTTGCTAAGGCAGGGAATATTATTTCCCACAGTAATAAAAGTTAATAAAAATGGAATAAGGGTAATAATATCACTTCATAATACAATGAATCCACCCTTTGTGTATGTATGAGAAAGGTTGAAATAAATATGTCAAAGTTTCTGTCACCTGCCTAGCTGCTGATTGAATGGCTCCAGGCTGTTTTGATGACATTTCAGTTGTGAGATGCTTCATTTGAAGCTGAGGAGTTCTACTTTAAAATTTTAGCTTTAATGCATGCCAGTTACCAAATGTCAAATCATAATAGCGAGGCGTTTGGAAATTTATTTTTAACCTTCTTGTAGTAGAGACTGATGTTGCAGCCTTTTATGCTGTTAACAAATTGCTCTTATCTGAAACATATGGATCTTACTATTCACAGAGACAAAAATCATTGGAGTAAAGGAATGATGTATTAGCTAATATGTGATTCGACATCAGAGGGAGGGGGATACATCAAATACTGTTTTAACAACAAAATAATTGACACCATTGCTCCTTTCATGGATCTACTTCTCAGGGCAAGGCTTTAACCAGTTATGATTAACATGCATGTTTTAAATTGTAACACAAGTCCAGCAATTAACTGTCAAGCATCATTAACTGATGCATTGTCCATAGTAACACCTCAACCAATCAAAGTACATTTGCTAACCAGTCACAACTGTTCATATAAATTAAATATGTTGCTTTTCTTCATAAATTGATATTCTTGTCCTTGTAAGTACAAGATAAAAAGTTTCAATAAAGTGTGTCCTTTTTGAGCAAGGTTTAAGCTCCGTACTGTCACAGATGAATTCGCTAGAGACTGTATAAAATTTGAATGCATGGTATGTGAAGTTATCAGACAATTTTCATTTGACAGAGGATTTGGCATTGGTACAGGCAGCCCAATTTATTATGCAGGCAAAAATTAAAGCCTAACATCAGTCATTCTGCAAGGAAACAAAAAGAATTCTTCTGACATGATCAGATGGGTAGGCCCTGAGATGGCATCGTTGTCCGCTCAAAATCCTGCCTGACTGCAAGAACAGTGTGAATTAATATAATCAATGTAAGTTGTAAGAGATGTGGTTCCAAACAGAATCAAAGTGCAATGAATGCCCAACAGGGGAAAACAAGGGCTGTCAGTGTGGCCAGTCAGACTCTTCAGAAAATATTGTAAGTTAACAGAACCTCCTTTGCTTCAAAAACAAAGAAAACTTCAGGCAAACAAAAAACTTCCAGTGAAGTTGGAATTATGCAGAAATAAGATATATAAAAACATCAAAGTTACTGACCGATAGTTTCTAAAGAACAACGTACAGTGTTCCCAGGGGAAGTGAAAGGGAGTTGAAACAGATTCTGGATCATCAGCATAAAAGTACAAATTTTTAAATGAATTTCAACTCCAGAGAGGAATAGGTTTCTCAATACTGGCAGACAGACTGCCATAGTTAGACATTCTGCAAGTCAGAGCAGAAAACAGAGAACTGCAATGTCCAGGCAACACCAGTCCATGGACAAACCACAATGAAACTTTGATGAAATGTTAGTGGAAGCTCTTTGGGCTGAATCACCTGGCGTTTTTGCTGAGCCCAAGTCATGTTGGGTTTGGTGGAGTGATTCTCACTCTAAGGCTGTGCAGGTTTTCTGGCTGTATCTAACTAAATTCACCATATTAATTGGGTTTTAAGCCATTGATTTCAGCCCCATTTTACTGCACAGTGTTTCTAGAACACCATGCCATTCACTGGATATTCCAGAACTCACCACTCACAATGGTATAAAAGACCTACACAATCTTTTAAAGGGCAATGCCAGTTCAGAACTGCCCTGCATAATTCATCACATTGGCCTGGCCTGAAGTAAAGAAGGTTCTGTTAACTTGCAATATTTTCTGAAGGGTCTGACTGGCCATACTAATAGCCCTTGCTTCACCTGTTGGACATTCATTGCACTTGTGATTCTATTTGGAATGACAACTCTTACAACTTACATTGATGGGGGAAGCTGAGGTCCTAGAGATCTTGCAAGATGGGATAGAGCTAAGGTGGCCACCCTCTTCCCCTCGAAAACAGCAATGGAAGTCATGATTCTAGACCAGGCTAGCACACTCCAAGATCAGTACCCAGCTTAAAGAACTCTCTTTTCATCTGAAGCCGTACAACAAAATTAAATGACTTTCTCCATTCTGCTCGGGTAATTTCAACAAAATTCAATCAGAAACCTCACACTCACTCAATCTCTGCTACTACATCCATCTCCTTCCAAGGCTCTCGCTCCAACATTCTCACTATTGGAACTTAGGAATGTAGGACATTGGAATATAAGAACAGGAGTAGGCCATTCAACTCTTCGAGCCCATTCTCCCATTTAATGAGATCATAGATGACCTGTGGCCTAACTTCATATACCTGCCTTTGGCCCATAGCTCTTCATACTTTTGTTTAGCAAAAGCTTATCTATCTCAGATTTAAAATTAACAACTGATACAGCATCCATCAATATTTGTGGCTGAGAGGTCTAAATATCTACCACCTTTGTGTGTAGATGTGTTTTGTAACATCTCTCTTGAATGGTTGTGCCCTAATTCTCAGACTGTGCCCCTTTGTTTGAGAATCCCAGACCAGTGGAAATAGTTTACCTTTATCTACCCTGTCTTTACCTATTAAACCCTTGAAATCTTTGATCATATCATCCAATATCCATTTAAATTCTCGTGAAAACAGGTCTATTTCATATAACCTCCTCACATAACTTAATTCCTGAAATTCAAGTATCATTCCTGTAAACCTACATTGGACTTCCTCCAAGACCAAAACCTTTCTAAGGTATGGTGCTCAAATCTGCCCGCAACACACCAAATAGAGGAAGGTGAGGACTGCAGATCAGATTCAAACAGTGTGTTGCTGGAAAAACACAGCATGTCAGGCAGCATCTGAGGAGCTGGAAAGTTGATGTTTCAGGCTGAAGCCCTTCATCACAGTTCCTCGGATGCTGCCTGACATGCTGTACTTTTCCAGTGCCACACTTATCAACCAAATAAGATCTAACCAGGGTTTTGTAGAACTGTGCCTTCATACTCCAGTCCTCTTGATATAAAGTCTGGCATTTCATTAGCTTTCGTCATTATTTTTCATGCCTGTTTATGACATTTTAAAGATCTAAACACCCGAATCCCCAAGTTTCTTTCGGCATCCACTCTATTTTGCTTCATGTTTAACTGTTTATCGGACTGTGGGCCTGTGACCAATGATGTTCCGCAGGGATCAGTGTTATATCCACTGTTTGTTGTACACAAACAATTTAGATAAGAAGATAGGAAGCATGGTTAGTAAGTTTGGTGGTATATTGGTGGTATAGTCAATAGTGAAGATCGATATTTAAGAGTACGATTGGATCTTAATCAGCCGGGCTAATGGACTGAGAAGTGGCAGGTCAAGTTTAATATGAATAAATACTAGGTGTTGTATTTTGGGAAGACAAACCAGGGCAAGACTCACACAGTAAATGGTAAGTTCTCGGGGAATATTGTCGAACAAAGAGACCTAAGGGTTCAGGTACATAGTTCCTCGGAAGTGGCGCCTCAAGTAGACAGAGTCATGAAGAAGGTGTTTGGCATGGTTGCCTTCATTGGTCAAAGCATCGAGTACAAGAGTTGGGCTATCATGTTGCGGTCATATTTGATATTGGTAAGGCCACTTTTTTGGAGTCATGCATACAGTTTTGCTTGCCTTGCTGTGGGAAGGGTATTATGAAATGAATTTACAAGGTTAAAAGGTTTGAGTTATTAGGAAAGGCTGGATAAGCTGGGACACTTTTCCTTGGAACATAGAAGGTTGAGGGGTGACCCTATGGAGGTTTACAGAATTGTGAGGGACATAAATAAGGTGAAAGCAAAGGTCTTTTCCCTAAATTAGGGGAGTTCGAAATTCAGAGGCATAGCTTTAAGGTGAGAAGGGAAAGATTTAAAGTGGGCTTCAATGCCACTTTTTCACACAGAGGGTGTTGCATATGTGGAATGAACTGCCAGAGGAAATAGTAGATGCAACATTTAAAAGACATTTGGACAGGTACATGATTAGAAAGGGTTCAGAGGGATGTTGGCCAAATGCAGGCAAATAAGACATTTAGCTTTGGATTTCTGGTCAACATGGACAAATAGGACCGAAGGGTCCGTTTCCGTGCTATATGTCTCTATGCCATCTAGAAAATAACCTCATTGAACCTTTTATGTTCAAAATGAACAACCTCACACTTTCTTGCATTGAAATCTATCCATAACAGTTTTACGCATCCACCAAGTCTATCAATATCCTTGTGTAATGTTAAGATGTCATATGCACTAATGTCTACCATGCTGCCTAACTTTGCATCATCAGCAAATCTGCATCTATGACTTTCAATGCCACTTTAATCCTTCACATTAATGAAGAATGTGAATATTTGAGGGCCTTGTGAGACACCATTGGCCAATTTGAGAACCTAACCATTATCCCTACATTCTGTCATCTGCCATTCAACCAATTTCTCAGCCATCCGAGTAATTTGCTCTCAACTCCATGGGCTTCACTCTTAATTAATAATCTTTCATGTAGAGCTATATCAAATGCATTCTGGAAGCGCATGTAAACAGCATCTATAGACATTCCCCCATCCTTAGTCACCTCCTCAAATGATTCAGTGAGGTTTGTCAGGCATGACCTACCAGCCATGAATCCATGCTGGCTCTCCATGATTAACTGGAAATATTCATCGTGTTGTTTGCAACATCCTCTTTCACCCATCCCAATCCCTGACACTACTCACTCTGTACGGCCTTAGTACTGCCTACTCACTCACTCAGGGAACTTCCCCATTTGTAGCTGTGTCACCCATGTTCACATCCCATAAAAACACTCTTTTCTCATTTCATGAGGCAAACACCGAAAGTAGGGCAGGATGGAGTTCTGCCCTTCATTCAACTCCTCAGCCGTTATGAGGAGGAGACCCTCACTGATTACCCGAAAAGACCCTGGACTGGTATCAGAGGCTTCCCTCAACTTACCGAGCTGCAAGTCCTGTGTGATGGCTATCCACTTGACTTGACTCAGTTCTGCTAACAGACATGGCAATCGTCTTGCTATCATTTCTGTGCTGAACGGCCTGGAAATGGTTCAGTGGTTAGCGTTGCTGTCTCACAGTGCCAGGGACCCAGGCTCGATTCTGGCCTTAGGCAACTGTCTGTGTGGAGTTTGTACATTCTCCCTGTATCTGTGAGTTTCCTTCAATTGCTCCAGTTTCCTCCCACAGTCCAAAGATGTATAGGTTAGGTAGATTGTCCATGAGAAATGCAGGATTAGGAAATTGGGTAGGGCAGTCGGTCTGGTTGGATGCTCTTCAGAGGACGGGTACTGTGAGGCAGCAATGCTAGCCACTGAGCCATTTCCATGCCATTCATCACAGAAACAATGATAAGAGACTTGGTGGGTCAAAAGGCCTGCTTCTGCACTGGAGGGATTCTATGATTCGATGAAAGACAGCAGTAACGTGACACTGTTTTTTTTCTGACCGAAGGGCAAACACAGCAAAGTAACGCAATTCAGGCAGGGATAGTATGTGCATCCATGTAGGCGCAGAGAGAATGAGTGCTCTCACACTGAGTGAACACCAAAGAGATGTAGCATGATCCAGTCAATGAGCTGAGTGCATCATAATGTCCTTGCTGTCGTATTACTAGTCTAGTTGCTGGTGCAGCCCAAAATCCAGATATGGCCTGTTACTAATTCAGAAACCTTTTGAAAGAATGATTACAGGCAGACATGTTTTGGAAGCCAATGTGGAAGGATGTGGGGTGCAGTGGATGGTGCCATGGAGTTTACCCTAAGATGTTGGTGCTGAGTGCACAACATGGGGGCCTTTTAGCCAGGAATACACATTGGTTTCCATGTAGGGATTTTCCGGCCTCTGGTCTGTACAGCAAGTTTGGTAAGATTACATCCTGTGCCAAGCTGGGCTTTTCACAAGTCAATTAGCACACAACACTAGTCATCTATTGGGAATGTGTTCTTGCCTCGTGAGAAACTTGTTGCAACATTTGCAATAAATGTACAAGATGGAATGGGGACCATAGTGATGCAGTGATAGTTCCCCTATTTCTCAGCCAATACGCCCAAGTTCAAGTCCAACATGCTCCCAAGGTGCCATATTACATCTGAACAGCTGGATTAAAAATATAAAGAAGATGCAGCGAGATGATGTTCAATGTTGTCAATGTTAAGATGGGCCTCACTGAATATTTCACCTGAATCTGCCACGTTCCTCATGGAGAATAAGCTGAGGAAATTTGGCATGAGGCGAAAGGTGCGCCATCAAGAGCATTCTGTCTGGATGTATCACTACCAGGTATGGCAACTGTAGTATTCAAGATCAGAGACGGTTACAAAGAGTAGTGAACTCAGCCCAGACAATCACAAAGACCAATCTCCATCTATAGAATCCATCTACCAGGCCCGCTGTCAAGGAAAGGCCGCCAGCATTCGCAAAGACCCAACCCAACCTGGCAATGCTTTTCTACAGCCTCTCCCATCGGGGAGAAGGTACAGAAACCTGAACACATGCACCAGCCGGTTTCATAACAATTTCTACCCTACTGTTGTTGGAATACTGAATGGACTGACAAACTCTTAACATTCACCTGTACCTGTGTTTTTGTTTTTGGTGCTGTTAATCTATTATTTATTTATCTATGCTACTAACCCTGTGATCTGCTTTTATTGATCACAAGACAAAGCTTTTCACTGTGCCTCGGTACACGTGACAATAAATTAAATTCAATTCAATTCAATTCAATGATTCAGAATGAAGATGGGAGAGTATTCTAGTTAGATTTAGACAGATTATTCACATTTTTCAGCAAGAAGCCCCATTTGTGGGTATATTCCCAGGAAACTACTTCTCCGTTTAATGGGGAAAGGAAAATCTCAGACAGACACGGTGATTGAAAGTGGAGTCATATCATCATGGTAGAACTGATGCAATGGTGCTCAGGAATACTATTTATTTCCAAGGCAAATTGTGTGTGGATTTCATAAGGTAAAAGAAATTAGGAGGGAAGTTCATCATATTTCATCTGAAGATCGTATGAGGAAAGACTGAGACACTTGGGGCTGTTTTCATTAGAGAAAAGAAGGTTTAGGGGTGACTTGATTGAGGTGTACAAGATGATTAGGGGGTTAGATAGGGTTGACAGTGTGAACCTTTTCCCGCGTATGGAGTCGGGTATTACAAGGGGGCATAGCTTTAAATTAAGGGGGGGTAGATATAGGACTGATGTTAGGGGTAGGTTCTTCACTCAGCGAGTCGTTAGTTCATGGAATGCCCTGCCAGTAGCAGTGGTGTACTCTCCCTCTTTATGGGCATTTAAGCGGGCATTGGATAGGTATATGGAGGATAGTGGGTTAGTATAGGTTAGGTGGGCTTGGATCGGCGCAACATCGAGGGCCAAAGGGCCTGTACTGCGCTGTATTCTTCTTCTTCTTCTAAAGCTAATTTGGCAAAATTGGTTACAAAGAAATTATTTAATAACTGGATGTGAACAGTGGGTTCTAGTCAATATCTTAACCAATAGGCAAGATTGTTGATCACTTTTATTGCAAATGTTTAGCATTATTGCTTCAAACATTTCATATCTAAGATCAGCTGAGATTTTCCAAAGGGCAATGAATCCTGGAAGGGATACAGGGCTCAAATTGACATGTGGATGACATCCAAGGACACGATCAATCAAAAAAAAGATAGCCAGGACAGAATGCAAACCTTACACAAAATGAACAAAACCACTTTTCCAGAACAATGGTTACAGTTTTGGGGCTAGATATCTCAGAAAAATTCATCACACTGGATCCAACGCAGACAAGAGCCAGCAGTGAATTTCTGAATCTTACGTATGTAAATAATGTTGAGCAAGGCATGGTGAATCAAGTGAATCAATTATAATAGCTTGCAATTAAGACCAAAATTGACTGTGAATGCTGTTTTTCAAACAGGCATGCCGTATTAACACTGCTTTTAAACTTTCACTAAAATAATCCTTGTTGATTCTTGACTGCCCACTGAAGTAGCCACGCAAACTATTCAGTTATATTAAGCCTCTGGACTACATCAGTTCAAGAAGGTGGCTCATCACAATGAGGAAATTAAAGATGGGCGAGTATGATATCTTTATATATGTGAATACAGACCAGTCATACAACGTACTAAAACAACATTTTTGGTATGCACAAAATTGAAAATCAAATATTTATTGCCCAAATTTGCTTAAAAGTTTTCAAAAACAATACACAGTCCGAGATTGAAATAATTTGTGCTACTACTAAGTATGGAAAGGGAGATACAGGTGGAAAATGTTACTGAATCAGTTTGGCAGTCAAAAGTGACAATGATCCAGCTTTTATTGTAATCTTTTATGATAGTCCATAAAATACCATGAAAACTAAATTCAGTTATCACAGCTTCTTCTGGTGGAATTTGAACTAAGGTGATTAATGGCAGGTATGTCAACAACAGACTGATGGAGACATTGAAGGGTGGACTTTTGAAGAACCCCCCTGAAGGTTATTGCAGCTAGAGTGGGAAGAGCCTCTCCTTGTTGTCCAAACAGACAAACTGGGGATCTGTTGGCCAAAACCATGAAAATGGTTCTGCCATGGTTAATCTTTCCATTTCATTGAGTTTCAGGCATTGAAGTGAATTTGTGCAGCCTAATGCTGTACACAATTTCTGTGAGCATCCTACCTGCAGATAACTGGATACATTAGCAGAGTGTCCAAAATGTTTTGAGGATGTAACTCTGAAGATGGACGAGGGAGATCCAGTAGATGTAATGAACCTGGACTTTCAGAAAGCTTTTGATAAAGGAGGTTAATGAGTAAAATTAGGGCACATGGTATTGGGGGCAAAGTACTAGATTGGATTGAAAATTGGTGGCTGATAGGAAACAAAGGGTAGTGATAAACGGCTCCATTTCGGAATGGCAGGCAGTGACCAGTGGCGTACCGCAGGGATCCGTGCTGGGACCACAGCTTTTTACAATATATGTTAATGATATAGAAGATGGTATCAGCAATAACATTAGCAAATTTGCTGATGATACAAAGCTGGATGGCAGGGTGAAATGTGATGAGGATGTTAGGAGATTACAGGGTGACCTGGACAAATTAGGTGAG
>NC_057710.1:105336780-105353376 GCF_004010195.1 Chiloscyllium plagiosum
AGCTGCCTGACCTGCTGTGCTTTTCCAGCACCACAGTCTCAACTGATAGAATTATCAGGTGTTTTTGTGTGTTGGTCCAAGCAGTGCAGCGTAGGTTCACGAGGTCAATTCCTGGATTACGCTGAAAGACTGGACTGACTGGACTTGTGTACCCTTGAGTTTAGAAGACTGAGAGGGGATCTGATTGAGACATGTAAGATTATTAAAGGATTGGACACTCTGGAGGCAGGAAACATGTTTCCGCTGATGGGTGAGTGCCGAACCAGAGGACACAGCTTAAAAATACGGGGTAGACCATTTAGGACAGAGCTCAGGAGAAACTTCTTCACCCAGAGAGTGGTGACTGTGTGGAATGCTCTGCCTCAGAGGGCAGTGGAGGCCCAGTCTCTGGATTCATTTAAGAAAGACAAAGATAGTGGAATCAAGGGTTATGGAAATAAGGCAGGAAGAGGATACTAATTAGGAATGATCAGCCATGATCATATTAAATGGCGGTGCAGGCTCGAGAGGCTGAATGGCCTACTCCTGCACCTATTGTCTATTGTCTATTGTCTAAAATTATAAAGGTTAGCATAACTTTGAGGCACCTTGCACCTCTTAATGTAGAGATGAATTGTAGTTGCAAGACGTGCCTGGAGGCCAATTCCAAGCTGTGCTACTTTTGAACAGAGGCTGAGCATGTGATAGACAGAGAGAAAGAGAGCATCACAGTTCTCATATGCTGTCCTGGTGTGTAAGTGGTGAAATGAGTGACTGTTGAAAGTGATGAATATGGTGCAATCAAGTGGGCTGCTATTTCCTGGGAGCTAAGCCTCTTGAATGTTATTGAAGCAGTACCATCCAAACATGTGCACTGCATCATATTTTTGACCTATGGCTTTTAGATAAACTGGCATTGAAGGAAATAGAAGTTACGTCACTCATCACAAAATTCTAAGCCTCTGATCAGCTCTTGCAATCAATCACCCTGTCAACAATTACCCTAACATCAGTCGAATATAAGAACACTGAGTACTCTGTCATTACTTGTACGTAGTGATGTTCTGAAAAAATGACTGCAAATATGTATAACGTTACACATTCAATGGATGTAAATCATTAAAATCGGCCTTGTCCAGTACTTTTGGTAGACATTCCTCTGAGCACCAAAGGGAGCTGATGACTGAACCAGCCAATGAAATTCATCAGTGGGCTGCCTCATGAAGACATTTTTGGCTCTGCCAAGGTATTTGTGTACTTTGATTTGATTTAATATATTGTGGTCACATGTACCTAAGTACAGTGAAAAGTTGTTTGCAGGCAGTATAGGCAGATCACATTAAGCAAGAACACACAGCGTATAGGCTGTTTAAGTGTTTAGTAGTGTTAGAACCATCACTGATTATTCATTACTTTTATTTTCATTCTTCTCCGATTTTGATTTGGAGCTGAGGATGATTTTATTTATTTATTTATCATCATGTGTATCTAGTTACAAAATACAGTGAACGGTATTTTATTAGCTTGTGGACTTCATGAAACGGCTTGTGGTAAAACGAAAGGAACAGACCAAGTCGGCTTTTGTTTGGGAGGCTAACTTCAGGCTGATTCTTGATCAAAATGGTTCCTGAAGAGATAATAATCTCAGGAAGAGCAGACCTTGTGTTTAAAAAGATAGCAGAAGTGGGAAATGATGGATCATGCAAAACATTCCTGTAACCTGGCCAGTTTTGTTACTTTTTAAATGTATCACTTAAGTTTGCATGTCCTTTTTTGTGTGACTGGTGGCTGAAAACAAATAGTTTGAGTTCAAAGCATAGACATATCCTGTTTATCTTGTTTAAGTTTTCCGCTGCTGAAGTTATTGTGTATTTAATAAATTATTAAGTCTTTGTTTGATATACAAGACCAGTGTCTGGAATTAATTATTCACAAAGTCTGAGTTTGGATCATTCAAAATCTGGTTAGGCACCACTGAAATAATTATTGAGGGTCCTTGAGGGATTTAATTTTACCATGTTGCAAATACAGAGGTAGAATTCATAACAACAGCTCGAAAAGAAAATTGAGGTCCCATACTCTGCTGGGACTTCTTGGGTCTTTTACAACTTGTTGAGGCCAGTTGTGGCTCGTTAATAACAATAAATGTTTGACTGGATCTGCCACCCAATGATTTCTACCTCAGTATTTTTAGTATTATTAGTCCCAATTAAAACTGGAGTAAAAAATAAACACAGGGCAGCAACTGTACAGCATTGACAGTGCTTGTCCTAAATGCATAATCTTCTCAATCTTTAAACTGAGGATTGTTATTTTAACTTTGATTGTTCCTTGAAGTCATGACCCAAGTCACCCAGAGCAGTTGTTTGTGAAGGTGCTAAACTGTCACAAACCATACCCGTGGATGGAGGGATTGTAGACTAATGTGCTTTATGTCATCAGCCTGCAGGTCATTCAGGGAATGACAGCTCTATGATTTTAGTCTGCTTAACTGGAATAATGGTGATCTGGACCATGCATTCCTTTACGAAATCTAAATTTACATTGAAACCATGTATGGAGAATGAAAAGAAAGTGGCAACATTAAACTGACAAAGAAACAATGATGTGAGTGGCAGGTTGTGAGAGACACGAACTGGGAAATGATAGGCAGAAGTCTAGTGAGACAAAAGAAAAAGGAGTAAAGAGAAGGTGGGAGGGGGGGAGAAAATTAGAAGAGTAAGAGAATTGCATTTAAAATTGAGTAAGAGACAGGAAAGGACACAAGGAAGACAGAAAGGAAGAAAACAAGACAAGCAAACAAGTTAGAAATAAATAGAAATGGAGGAAGTGGAAAGAAAAGCAAAAGGTGGAGAAAAAAGAGAAAGATTGGCTTGGAAGAAGAAGAGAAGTCCAGATGGATGAAGTGTTGTGATATAAGAGTGAACAGCCAGACAAAAATAATGGTGAACATCCTCAACTCGAGAGAGGAGCACTGATTGTAGGTGAGAAAGATAACAAATGAATTTCTCAATTGAGTTGGGACATACATAACTATTGAAAAAAAGATTAAAATGTCAAGTTGCTGCTTTTGGTATGAATAATAGTACAAAAGAAACTAGTTTTGCGTAAAGGTAAGCTCAGCATCACTAAATAGGTTGTCATTCACACTGTATCTATTTAGCAGTTAGTTTACATAAAAATTGTGCCAATCTGCTGCTTGTGTAGTTGAATCCTGGTGAAGACATACATTAAACAACAATCTTTTAATCTTTTGCTGGGCTTTGTCAGAAATAACTTTTAAAAGCATGCTCTTACAATTGTGTTCACACATACTGTCGTAGTAGCACAGATCACAGTTAGTTTTGAACATTTTAACCCAGAAAATAATGCACATTTAGCTCCAACAAGCTGTCAAGCTATCATTAAGTATTTTAACTTTTAAATTGATTATAATCGTCTATCATTTCCCTGAACTCAATTGCATTTTCCTGCTATCATGTGATTACCGGAATACAGCAGAGAAAAATTAGGTAATTACTTATATATGTGGTACTTACTGAATGCCTTTTTTAGAGTATTGAGATATTAACACGCTCTCACTCTGTTATAACTTCACTAGATGCTTGGCGGAATCCCCATTTATTTGTGTAAGCATGTCCTGACATACTTCTGATCAGGTTATGCAGGTCATGGTAGAGGTTTTGGAGAAATTCCCAGCCAAGGTCAAATAACGTGGTTCTCAGTGGTTGAGTCAAATTGTGAGGAAGGTATTAGTCTCATGTACGAGATGACCTTGAATAGTTTCTCGACAGTGGAAATTGGTGGAATGAAATAGGAGAGAAACTAAAAACGGGATGGAGTTTGTGAGTGAAAGAATAGGAAGAGGATTAGGATGTGGTTTGACTTAACCGGAAGTGGGAGAAGCAGCAAAAGCAGCCGAACAATGAAAACACCTTAATGCTTAGGAGTTGAAATCTTAGGGTGACATATTATAAGGTGCACCTCAAACTCCTGAGTGTTGTACAGCTGGTTACAATTTTTTTCATGTTTTGATACTGCTGCCTTTTTGTGTTACATTTAATATATTTCATTATACTCTGTGACACATGCAGACAACTTGATGGTTGATCAATGAAGTGTTCAGAGAGAGCTTGGACTTGGAGCATATACAGTACTGAGGAACATGCCCCAGAGAACAGCATGCATAATATGTATGAAGCCTTTTAAACAGAAGCAAATCACTCTTCCCTTCAACAATTTTTGACTCCCTACATGTAACAAGTCCATTCATTCCTTGAAACACTATTTCTCTTCAGAACTCTTTTGCAATACTTGACAACATACACAAAATCATTTGATAAAAAATGACTGAACTCCTTCAATTTTAGATTGCAATGGGCAAAGACATCCCAATTGTTTAAATATACAATTTGTTTCCTGTTGGCTTCAAACAATATTAAGGCCTGTGCCCTTGTAGTGAATTTTCGATTCTGTTTGGGGCAGAAGGCCAATTCTAATATTCTATATTTAAATAAAGGCTGTTGTGAGTGCATGAAAGAAGAATGAAAGTAAAATGGCAAATTTAGTTCAAAAGGACATAGAGATGCAGGAGCAGACATTTAAGGAATATTTCATGAATATACAGAATAGTTGCATTCCAATGAGTAAGAAACTTTCAAAAGGACAACTCCAACGTTCGAGGATAACTAGAAAAAGCATATAATTGTGGAAAGTTGAACAACTGACTGATAAAATAAAGATGGTTGCGATAAGGGAGCATTTTCAGGATGGGAACCTGTAAAGAGTAAGCGGAACAGCAAATAGAGACAAGCAAATCGAGCTCAGTCAGAAAGGGAGAAGGAAAGGGAGAGGAGCAGATCGAGCTCAGTCAGAGAGGGAGAGGGAAGAGAGGGAGAGAGGGAGAGAGAGGGAGAGAGGGAGAGAGAGGGAGAGAGAGGGAGAGGAGCAGATTGAGTTCAGTCAGAGAGGGAGAGGGAGGAGAGGGAGAGGGAGAGGAGCAGATCGAGTTCAGAGAGGGAAAGGGAGAAGGGGAGGGAAAGGGAGAGGAGCAGATCGGGCTCAGTCAGAGAGAGAGAGGGAGGCAGGCAGGGAAAGGGGAGAAGAACAGATTGAGCTCAGGAATGGAGTAGACCTGAACCAAGCAGAGGAGGAACTCTGGAGGTGATGTCACAATTCCAAAAGTGATGAAAAGTTGGCTGCTTATGAACAGGTTTTAGAAACTGTGAGATTGATATTATAGGGAGAGAAAGTGTGAAGTTCGTACTTGCAGTTCATCAGCAATAAAGCTAGAGAGAAATCTGATTTGCTGAGTCATAGGTAAAATTGAGAAATTTATTGTTGCATTTGGGCAACCTTCAAAATGGCAGAAGAACTTGGCCCTGTGGACTAGTCCTCCTGCAATATGAGGGAAATCTAGTACACTTCCGGTCTCCATGGTGACCATGTATACAGGAAGTGTGTTCAACTGCAGCTCCCAACTGCTGCATGGGGTGCCTGGAACTATGGATGGACTCACCATGGAGCATCCATGAGGTGGAGAATATCATGGATAGCCCGTTTAGTGAGCTGGTCATACACAAGTAAGGGCTACACAGACAGAAAATCATTAGATGACTATCAGGAAGACAGGTAAGCATTGGCAGGCAGTGCAGGAGTCTCTTGTGGCCATCCACCTCTCAAATAGGTATACCACATTGTATACACTTGGGGAGATGGCTTCGCAGGGAAAAGCAGCAGCAGCCAAGTTTGTGGCGCTATGATTGGCTCTGCTGCACAGTAGGGGAGGAAAGGAACTAGGAGAGCTTAAGTGATAAGGGACTCAATCGTAAGGGGAATTGACAGTCTGTTCTGTGGCAGCAAATGAGACTCTCGAATGGTATGTTACCTCCCTGTTTGCCAGGGTTAGGGATGTGTCAGAGTGGCTGGGCATTTTGAAAGGGACAGGTGAGCAGCTAGCAGTCATGGTACCTGTCAGTACTAACAACACAGGTACAAAAAGAAATGAGATCCTGCAACAGGAGTTTAGAGAGTTAGGTAATAAATTAAAGAGGAAGACTACAGACGTTAGAATCTCTGGATTACGTCAGTGCCATGTGCTACTGTGTACGGGAATATGAAGATAGGTGAGATGAACATATGCATAAAGGCTTGGTGGTAGCTGGGGCTTATACAAGCTGGGCAGGCTGCACCTGAACCAGACTGGGTCCCATACCCATGCTCATGCTGTTGGGGAGGCTTTAAACTGATCTGGCAGGGAGATGGTACACAGAGTAGATATAAAGTCAGGAGGTAAGTCCACAGTTGGAAAGTGGGAGTCTATTAAACGTAGTGTTATGAGAATTCATGGCCATCATGTTCCTCAAAGAGTGAAGCACAAGAGCACCAATTCCAGGGAACTCTGGATGTTAACGGAGATTGAGAATATGACAAAGAAAAAGAAGGAAGCATTTGCCTGGTACAGCATATTAAAAACAGGGGAGATCCTTCAGAATTATAGAGAGGGTGGGGGTTGCATAAAAAGAGAATTAGAAGGGTACAAGAGAGGCCACATGATAATTTTGGCAGATGGGATCCAGCAAAACCCCAAGGCTTTTTATATGAAGTGTAAGAGGATGACCAGGGAAAGAATAGGGCCTATTAGAGACCAAAGGGGCAACCTGTGCATGGAGCTAGTACATGTGGGTGAGGTGTTAAATGAATAATTCTCATCTGTATTCACCCAGGACATACAGATACATAATGTCTTAGGACCCGATGAGATGCATCTCAGGCTGCTATGGACGGCAAGGGAAGAGATTGCTATAGCTATGGTGGAGATACGTAATACTTTGCTGACCACAGGTGAAGTGCCAGCTGACATGAAGGATAACTAATTTGGCTTCTTTGTCCAACAAGAGGAACAGGGAGAGGCCAAGTAATTATAGACCAGTTAGTCTGACAGCAGTAGTAGAAAGATTATTGGAAAAACAATTTTAAAGGTAAGGATTAATCAATACTTGGAAAATAAGGAACTGATCAGGGATAGTCAACATGGATTTGTCACAGGGAGATTCAGTATGATTAATTTGAGTTTTTTTGAAAGGTGACTAAATATTATTGATGAGTATAGTACAGTTGACGTGATTTACAGGGGACTTCTGAAAGGCCTTTGACAAGGTCCCACACACATAAGTACATATGAACTAGGAGCAGGAGTAGGCCATCTGGCCAGTCAAGCCTGCTCCACCATTCAACAAGGTCATGGCTGATCTTTTCTTGGCCTCGGCTCCACTTACTCACCCGCTCACCATAACCCTCAATTCCTTTACTGTTCAAACATTTATCTAAATTTGCCTTAAAACCATCCAACAAGGCAGCCTCAACTGCTTCACTGGGCAGAGAATTCCATAAATTCACAACCCTTTGGGTGAAGAAGTTCCTCCTCAACTCAGTCCTAAATCTGCTGTCTCTTATTTTTGGGCTATGCCCTCTAGTTCTAGATTCACGCACCAGTAGAAACAACCGTCCTGCTTCTATCTTTTCCTTCATAATTGTACATGTTTCTGTGAGAATCCCCCTCATTGCAATGAGTATAGTCCCAGTCTACTCAATCTCTCCTCATAAGCCAACCCTCTCAACTCTAGAATCAACCCAGTGAACCTCGTCTGCACCCCCTCTAGTGCCAGCACATCCTTTCTCAAGTAAGGAGACCAAAACTGTACACTACTCCAGGTGTCACCTCACCAGCACCCTACGTAGCTGCAACACAGCCTCGCTATTTTTAAACTCTATCCCTTTAGCAATGACTGACAATATTCTATTTGCCTGCATAATTACCTGGTGCACCTGCAAACCACATTCTGTGATTTATGCATAAGGACACACAGGTCCCTCTGCACAGCGGCATGCTGCAATTTTTCACCCCTTATGTAATAGTCTATTTTGTCATTGTTCCGACCAAAATGGATTACTTCACATTGACCAACATTGTACTCCATCTGCTCAACCCTTGCCTGCTCCCTTAACCTATCTATAACCCACTGTGGTCTTTCAGTGTCCTCTGAACACTTTGCTCTACCACTCATCAGATAAAAGGTTGGTCCAAAAGGTAAGAATCAGTGAGATCCGAGGCAAGTTGGCAAATTGACTTGCAAATAGGAAGCAGAGAGTGATGGTGGAGGGTTGTTTTTGTTATTGGAAGCCTAAGACCAGCAAAGTATCATAGGGTTCCCTGCTAGGACACTTGCGGTTTGTTATTTACATCAATAACTTGGATGGGAATAAAGAACATATAATTAGCAAGTTTGCAGATGATACAAAGGTTGATGGTGTTGTTGATATTGAGGAAGATGGTCATAGGTTACAATCTGGATTTGATCAGCTGGTAAATTGATCAGAGCAATGGCAGATGGAATTTAATTGTGGTAAGTGTGAGATGATGCATTTTGAGACGTGTAACAAGGGAAGGATGTACACAATGAATGATAGATGCCTAGGGAGTGCTGATGAACAAAGGGACCTTGCTGTACAAGTCATAGATCCCTGAAGATGTCAGCACATAGAGTGATGAAGAAGGCAGATGGGAAGCTTGCCTTCGTTCGCCAGGGTGTAAAATATTGAAGCAAAGAAGTCTTGTTACAACTTTGTAGCAATAACAATATAGAATGTATTGGTTAGGCCACAGCTGGAATACTGTATGTATTTCTGGTTGCCTCATGTAACTAAACTGCAGAGGATGCAGAGGAAATTCACCAGATGATGCCTGGTCTGAGTTATAAGGAAAGGCAGTTTAGGCTGGGTTTCAATTCCCTAGAGCAGGGGAGGCTGAGGAGGGATCCGAATGAAGCATATAAAATTCTGAGAGATATAGGTCATGCAAAAAATTTCCCAATGGCAGACATATCTAAGACTAGAGGGCATATGTTTAAGGTGAGGAGCAAGGGATTAGATTAGATTAGATTACTTACAGTGTGGAAACAGGCCCTTCGGCCCAACAAGTCCACACCGACCCGCCGAAGCGCAACCCACCCATACCCCTACACGTACCCCTTTTTACCTAACACTACGGGCAATTTAGCATGGCCAATTCACCTGACCTGCACATCTTTGGACTGTGGGAGGAAACCGGAGCACCCGGAGGAAACCCACGCAGACACGGGGAGAATGTGCAAACTCCACACAGTCAGTCGCCTGAGTCGGGAATTGAACCCGGGTCTCTGGCGCTGTGAGGCAGCAGTGCTAACCACTGTGCCACCGTGCCGCCCACCAATCTAAGGATCTAAGGAAGAAATTTTTTTCACTCAGAGGGTGATAGAAAGATGAACATGCTGCCTGAGAGGGTGGTAGAGACAGATATTATCACACTTAAAAAGCAGCTAGCTGATCACTTAAAACGTCAGGATGCAGTAGGCTATGGATCGAGAGTGTGTGGTGCTGGAAGATTCTCCTGCTCCTCGGACGCTGCCTGACCTGCTGTGCTTTTCCAGCACCACACTCTCGACTCTGATCTCCAACATCTGCAGTCCTCACTTTCTCATAGTAGGCTCTGGACTAAGGGTGGGTAAATAAGATGAGTATAGTTTAGTGTTTATTGGTCGGCATTGACATGGTGGGCCAAAGGACCTGTTTGTATCTTGTATGACTGTTTGACTAACTGTTATTTAAATGAAGAAAGACTGCAGTAAGTTTCATCACTGGGAGATTTGAGAGCACTTGTCTATGAATCAGAAAAACTAACATCCAAGTTCAACTGGTAATACAGAAGGCAAATGGAACATTGTCCTTTATTTCAAAAGGAATGAAGAATAAAATTAGGGAGGTTTTGCTGAAATGATACAGAGTGCTGATCAGGCCACAGTTGTAATAGTGTGAACAATTTGGACCCCTATCTGAGGAAAGATATACTAGCTGTCCAGATTGACTCGGATGTTACCAGGTATAGATTTATTGTCTCATGAGGTTGGGCCTGTGCTCGTTGGAAATTAGAAGACTGAGACACAAGATAGATTTTTAATCAGTAAGGAGATCAAGAGTTATGAGAGGAAGGCAAGAAATTGCTGTTAACATACAAACAAGGAACAAGAGAAGACCACTCAGCCTTTCACGGTCAATTTGATTTTAATCTCAATTCTACATCGCTGTTTATCCCCGTTAGACTTTCTCTAGTAAACGTTCTCAGAACTGCTTCAAGCACATTAACATTCTTCCGGAAGTGTGTGGACCAGTACCAGACACAGTACACCAGGTACAGTCTCACAATGCCCTATGTAACTGAAGCATAACTTCCCTATCCTTCCATTAATTTCCCCTCGCAATAAACCATTACATTCTACTAGCTTGCTGAGTACTTCTGTAATTGGAGATTAATTTTCTTTGATTCATGCACTAGGACACCCAGATCTCTCTACATGTCAGAGCTCTGCAACCTTTCGTCATTGAGATAAAATGCTTTTTTTAGACTTTTCCTGCCAGAAAGCATGGACAATCTCACACTTTTCCAGATTGTTCTCCACTTGTCAGATCTTTGCCCACTCACTTAACCTTTCTATATCCCTTTGTAAGCTCATTATGTCTTATTAACCTTCTCCAAAATTCTTCATACACATTTACAGCCTCCTGTACTCCAGATGTGTTACTATGGAAATGTATACTATGTATAGCTACAGCACTGGCTCTTTACTTTTGAATTTAATTGCCCTCACAATAAATTTTATGAGTTTTCTAGTTGGCTTGTTGCATCTGTATGCCAACTTTTTGTGATTTGTCCATGAGAAAATAGAGATCCTTTGGATCTCAGAGTTGCCTTGAAATAGGCAATCTATCTCAGTAGGGCAATTTTGACCTGCTGGAGTTTGGATGAATATGAGATGGCTGGATTGAAATGTGTCCAGGAGAGATTTTGACAAGGGTGCATGTGAAAAGGATTCTAAAAGTTTCTTGAATTCAAGATTACTATTTAAAAATAAAAGGTCGCCAATTTAGTCAGAAGTAAGAAGTAATATTTTGTCTTAGAGTGTCGTGAACAATACTCCCTGTAATTTTTTGAACAGTGTATGCGGCCTCAAGGTCATTGTATGGCAGTGACTTGTTTCTTGATTCTGTGATAAACCATAGCCCCCATCTGATTCTGTGATCTCAGCACAGTCAGAAGTGAATGCGTCAGCGCATTGTCAGACCTGTGCAATCCTCACAGAGGGTCGCTGCTACACAACATTGAGTGAGTCTCTTTTCCTGAAAAGGCAGTAGAAGCAGAGTCATAGAGTCATAGAGATGTACAGCATGGAAACAGACCCTTCGGTCCAACTTGTCCATGCCGACCAGATGTCCCAACCTAATCTAGTCCCACTTGCCAGCACTTGGCCCATATCCCTCTAAACCTTCCTACTCATATACCCATCCAGATGCCATTTAAATGTTGCAACTGTACAAGCCTCCGCCCCTTCCTCTGGCATTAGAGATAAATAGATTCTTCCTCAGCTTCAGATTGAAAGATTATTGCGGGTAGGCAGGCGATCAAATTCACTATGAACTTATAAAAGGGGGAGCAGGCTCGAGTGGCCAGCTCTGTTTCTATTTTTGAGATAGTTATATCCATCCTCAACCTGACTTGAACCTGTTTCTTCTAGTTCAGAGGGAGGGGCACTTCCACTGCCCTACAAGGGTCTTAAGCTTTATACTTATATGCTCATATATGCCCAGGTGTTAATGTGGCCAATATGTAGTTACTGAGATGTAATAAGTCACATCTTCCAATCCATGATAACAGCCTCATCTGCTGAGGCATATTCATGGTCCACCCTCCACTATAAACTACTGAACAATCCCTTATTCCAGAATGAGAAGGCGGATTGGTGATAAGACTCTACTTAATGTACATGCTACTGAAGATGAGTACCCAGGTATCGCATCATTTATAACATGGTGACAACAATGAGCTTCTCATCAGTTATGATACTCAGATCTAATATTACCAGGCTTCGACCATTGATGTCGATGATGAGATGAATGAAAGAATTGGATAAAATTGTTGCCTTGACTGTGGGATCATCTTCTCACAACTTCTCCAGTTTGTGCAAGTGACATGGGCAAGATTCTCGCCAGGGTGAAGTGAATTCCCAAATGATGCTCTTTATCGCTTGTTAAATGGTTCATTGACAGCCTGACCCATGATAGGCTGTGAGCTCACCAAACTTGCCTTACAAACTAGCCATCAGGAAAACACAGCACGGAAACCAGAGTAAATTCTTGGTGGGTTCCACTTGCTGCTTGTGCCAAAAGACCTCCATGTTGGACACTAGGCACTAACAGCTTCGAACACAACCCTGCCTTAAATTATCTCATCTTCTCTTTTTGCATTTTTCTCCCCATTAATCAGAAAGACCTGTCTCATAGATACTAATATGGTGGTCTGTTTTGCTCCTTAAATAAGAGAGAGATCATTATTATTGAAGATGAAAGTGGGTTGCAGGACTGTAACTGCTGGCCCAGGTAGACAAAGTTCCAGAGTGAGTAAGCAGGCAGCACAAAGGGCATGCTGGGTTAGTATTATCATGGTTTAGTCTGGGTGAGTTGAATGGGGAAGAAGTTATATGTATCACTTAAAGTGAAAGCATGAGCCTTGATGAGAGGGAGATGCAGTAACAGAGATAGAAAGAGTGTGAAGAACAGGAAAGGAATGGTAGCACTTACATACCGGAGTGGACAAGGACATTGACATTCTTCCGACAGCGCTTGGCATTCCTTCAGATGGCTGAAACACAGGTAGCAACCTAGAACTAGGCTACCATGACTTGGTATTGTGGTCTGCAGTGTTGGTCCTGAGGGAAGAGTAAGCCCAGTCTTTACACTACCACATCCAGCAGGATCTCCAGGATCATTCCCATAAAGTAGGGCACGGATTTATTTCTATCTGTGAAATCTGGAGTAAAGGTGCAGGGCAACTCCGGACTGACAGCGATTGTACAGCTGCACAGTAACATTTTAAAGAGATGCCAGTCAATTCTGCTTGTGCACAGACCAGAGGGTGTTCATGGGAAGGTGCCGGGGTTTTTATTGGTGGTTGTGGAATAGACTAGGGTGTCCTGGAGGGAATGATCCCTGTAAAATGCAGACAGGGGAAGCTGCAGAAGGTGCACCACCTGCCCCTTCACCTCCTCCCTGCCCACCATCCAAAGGCTGAATAAGCCTTTCCAGGTGGAGTAACATTTCACCTGTACCTCTTCCAATCTTGTGTAATGCATTCACTGCATCCAATGTGGCCTTTGGAAAAACCAAACACAGACTGGCTGACCATTTCACGGAACTCAGTGCGTAAGCAGGACCCTAGCCTTCCCATTGCTGGTCATTTTAACACAGCGTCCTGCTCACAAGCTCACATGTCTGTCCTCGGCATGCTGCAGTGTTCCAGTGAATCGCAGCACAAACTGTAGGAACATCTCATCTTCAGACGAGGCACTTCACATCCTTCTGGACTTAATATTAAATTCAACATGTTTGCTAAATGTTCTTTTACCAAAAGATTCATCAGTAGCCATTTCTCCTTGTATAATACTGGATGAAAATAGGGTTGTGGCAATCTGGAACTCCCTGTCCAAAAGGGTGTTAGAGGCAGAAACCTTCATAATGTTTAAGAAGTATTTAGATATGCACTTGCAATGCCAATGAATACAAGGTTAAGGACGAAGTACTGGAAAGTAGAAATGGAATAGGTAGGAGGTTGTTTTTGACCAGCAAAACCCATTGGGCTGAAGGGCCTTTTCTGTGCTGTAAGGTTCTATGACTGTACATGCAACCCTTAGACAAATAGTAGTTTAGAGTATACTGGGGCATCATATCAGGGCACCTGCAAACATATTGATTGTACACCAGAAATATGCAAGGTGTAGAAAGCTAAGTGCCATTCTATCAAAGACATGTCTAATACAAACCTACCTTAACTGATCAATATAGTGTTAGGGATTTTACAATTCTAAATGCAATAAAATTGGCCTTATTGGCAACCTCAGAAATAAGGTCTGAACCATTTGTTCACTACAATTAACGTGCTGAAACAGAACCATTAAGCAGAGTCAATCTGCCTGCGCTAAAACTCAGGTAAAAAGCTTGGCAGTTAACTATCATTCATCAATAACTGGATGCATTCTTCATGAGAATTCCACTCCCCAAACAAATCAGAGTCCATTTCTCAACCAATTGGCATTCTTCTCTCATATGATGTAAGTGTTGTTTGCACTTGACATTGGTATTATTTGTGAATCGTCC
This sequence comes from Chiloscyllium plagiosum, assembly GCF_004010195.1. NCBI lineage: Eukaryota > Metazoa > Chordata > Chondrichthyes > Orectolobiformes > Hemiscylliidae > Chiloscyllium > Chiloscyllium plagiosum. Next base: position 105,351,001 of record NC_057710.1, read on the forward strand.
TGATGAATGCAAGATTGAAAGCTACAAAACATATTTTTTTCAGTTGTAATCCTTATTACTATGTCCAGACACTATTCAAATAAAATTATTTAAGGCAATTGACAATGTTTCACATGCAACGGGATTTTTTTAGGAAATGCATTTGTAAAAAGAAGTTCTGGTATGAGTTGACAATGTACACTAATGGTTGCTTGGCCAAGTGCATAGCTGTGGAATGGATGATGTGAAGCGCATTGGCTGTGATGCTTGGATCTTTTAATATTGCACATGAGCAATGTATTAAATTGTTTGCCCATGTTGATTATTGCTGCACAAAAGTTAAACTAACATCGCAACAAGAAGTCATTGTAGACTGATGAATGCTTACATTTTTGAAATCACTGGTAAGGCTAATTTTCATACTAATCTCTCCTGTCATATTCAAATTGTAACCTGGATTTTGAAGTGATTTTTTTGTATTTTTTTGCCATTACAGCACTTAAATGAAACATAACAGAAAAACATGTAAGTTTAATGAAACACAGAAACTTGAACATTGTACAAAAACAATTATCAGCTGATTAAAACACACATTTGATAATCATCATTTTCTGGTTACAAAATAGCAATGAATTAATTGGCTCCTGTTTGGATTACTCCCGGTGCTATGAGCTAGTGAGGGCAGGAATAGGAGGTTAGAGCAGATGAATGCATGGCTGAGGAGCTGGTGCACGGGAGAAGGATTCACATTTTTGGATCACTGGAATCTCTTTTGGGGCGGAAGTGATCTGTACAAGAAGGATGGATTACATTTAAATTGGAAGGGGACTAATATACTGGCAGGGAGATTAGTAAGAACTGGTCAGGAGGATTTAAACTAGCTAGGTGGGGAGGTAGGATCCAGGGAGATAGTGAGAAAAGAGATCAATCTGAGACTGATACAGTTGAGAATAGAAGCAAATCGAACAGTCAGAGCAGGCAGGCTCAAAGCAGAGAACAAGGTTGGACTGATAAATTAAACTGCACTTATTTCAATGCAAGAGGCCTAACAGGGAAGGCAGATGAACTCAGGGCATGGTGAGGAAATACATCCAGGGAAGTTGTTTGGGTGGAACTGAGAAATAAGAAAGGGATGATCACCTTATTGGGATTGTATTATAGACCCCCTAATAGTCAGGGGGAAATTGAGAAACAAATTTGTAAGGAGATCTCAGTTACCTGTAAGACTAATAGGGTAGTTATGGTAGGGGATTTTAACTTTTCAAACATAGATATTGTGTTAAGGATTTAGATGGAATGGAATTTGTTAAGTGTCTACAAGAAAATTTTCTGATTCAGTATGTGGATGTACCTAGTAGAGAAGGTGCAAAACTTGACCTACTCTTGGGAAATAAGGCAGGGCAGGTGACTGAGGTATCAGTGGGGGAGCACTTTGGGGCCAGCGACCATAATTCTATTAATTTTTAAAATAGTGATGGAAAAGGATAGACCAGATTTAAAAGTTGAAGTTCTAAATTGGAGGAAGGCCAATTTTGATGGTATTAGGCAAGAACTTTCAAAAGCTGATTGGGCGCAGATGTTTGCAGGTAAAGGGACAGCTGGAAAATGGAAAGTCTACAGAAATGAGATAACAAGAGTCCAGAGAAAGTATATTCCTGTTAGGGTGAAAGGAAAGGCTGGTAGGTGTATGGAATGCTGGATGACTAAAGAAATTGAGGGTTTGGTTAAGAAAAAGAAGGAAGCATATGTCGGGTATAGACAGGATAGATCAAGTGAATCCTGAGAAGACTATAAAAGTAGATGTATACGTAAGAGAGAAATCAGGAGGGCAAAAAGGGGACATGAGATAGCTTTGGCAAATACAGTTAAGGAGAATCCAAAGGGTTTTTACAAATACATTAAGGACAAAAGGGTAACGATGGAGAGAATAGGGCCCCTCAAAGATCAACAAGGCAGCCTTTGTATGGAGCCACAGGAGTTGGGGCAGATACTAAGCGAGTATTTTGCATCAGTATTTATTGTGGAAAAGGACATCGAAGATATAGAATACAGGGAAATAGATGGTGACAGATTGAAAAATGTCCATATCACAGAGGAGGAAGTGCTGGATGTCTTGAAACGCATATAAGGGGATAAATACCGAGGACCTAATCAGGTGTACCCTAGACCTCTGTGGGAAGCTAGGGAAGCTAGGGGCCTCTTACTGAGATATATGTATCATCGATAGTCACAAGTGAGGTGCCAGAAGACTAGAGGTTGGCTAACGTGGTGCCAGTATTTAAGAAAGGTGGTAAGGACAAGCCAGGGAACTATAGACCAGTGAACCTGACGTCGGTGGTGGGCAAGTTATTGGAGGGAATCCTGAGGGACAGGATGTACATGTATTTGGAAAGGCAA